>NW_010121435.1:18184-26761 GCF_000699245.1 Pterocles gutturalis
GAGAGTTTTGCTCTCTTCTTCATCTCCTTGGGTAGACTGGTCTTGGCAGTGAGAATGATTTAGCTAACGTCCCTCAGGATTCAGGGATGGACTACGTGGCTTCTCAAGGTCCCCCTGAATCCTTCTTGTCCTGATAGGCAAAGAATGTCCAAGGTGGGTATGAGCCATAGCGCTTAACATGCTTTTTCCTTTCCTTCTCTTTCCTCCTTCCTTCTCCAAGTCCTGTGATCTTGCTCAGGCTGGGAATTGCATCCTCAAAAAATGTTCTCTGAGCCATGTAAATAAATACTACTATTGCTGTATTTTTATGTTCTCACAACATTTACAAGGTAGAAGCATTGGACTTTTTTTCTTAAGGTTCTCCAATATCGACCCCTAGTCCATCTCCGCTACCTCGTACCCCAACCTCCACTCCGGTGCACATGAAGCAAGGCTCTGCTAGTTCAGTCATTAATAATCCGTATATTATTGTGGACAAGCCTGGACAGATGGTTGGAGCAGCAGCCACAAGCACAGGTGTGTAGTGTGATCACAGAAGGCAGCGGCTCAGTCTTTCCCGTTCAAGTTTATTCTCCCTTTAAAATAAGTATAATAACAGTATTTCAGCTTGTGAAGGTGAAAGAGTGCTTGGCAAAGAAAGAGGGAGATATTGTTGGTTTGCACAATGGACCGATATAACATGGTTACGGGTATCTCAGACTCTAACATAACTTCCTTTAGGAAACAGCACATAGTGTAATGCCAGATTGAATTCACAGATACCTCTTCAAGGAGAGCCCGTTCTTTGCAGGCAGAGGTGGTTGGGTGAGAACTGTACTGTGGATGTGGGCAAAAAGCACAGAGAGCTTGCAGTGACTTGCAAATCAGTCTTAGGTCCCAGTGTACGGTGCTCTAGATGTATGGAAATGCATAGACCCAGGTTCCCAAAACAGCCATGCTGTTTTTTGTTACTGCTCTCAACTTCTAGCTGGTCTGATTCCAGCCAGTTTGGATTCCTCTAACTGGATTCCCTCAGTGCTTCAGTGCTGGCATAAGCCTGGGGTCAGGGGGGAAGACTGAACTGCAGGAAATGGTGATGGGTATGGGAGTCAATTGGTAATCTTTGTGTCAGGGCTGGAGGAAATGTCACTCAAAAGTCATTTATTTGTTGTGATTTGTGGCCAAGAATTATGTAAAACACACTTGTTTGTGTAGGTGGGTGCTTGCCAGCATCTCAAAAGGATGCTCAGAGCCACGTGGTGAAGTGCAGCATCCATGTAACACACAAACTGTTTGCTGGGCATGGTTGGAAATTGCAAAAAATTATTCTCTCAGTAACAATTCCTGCTTTTATCTGAGGGAACACAGCTGTCGTGTTCATTTTAACTTCATCACAGAGGGAATTGGTAGGGGAAGCATAGTCATAGCTGAATTTTTTAAAGTATGTTTTGGGGCTGTCTTAGTAACACTGAAGCTGTTTCACCAGTGGGGGTTTTGTTTGGCTGGTTGGTTGGGAATTTTCTGCCTGTTTTTCTTTTCTGTTTCTTCTTTACCTCCAGCCTGACTGTCTACTCTGCGTATGTGGTTTGTTGTGGTTTGGGTAACTTTTGTGTTCTCCTAATAGAGATTTGTACATGGAGGATAGGATCTGTAGATGCACCAGGTGGTTTGGACATACAAGCCTTAACGCCGTTAAAGGTGCGGTTTCCCACCATGTTAGTGTGATGTAAGTACAGAGTGGCCTGGAAGAAACTGCCCCCTGCCTCTCCCTCCCCTGCACTGCTGCCACTTCCCTCGTATCGTGCACGAGTCGGATCGGATCAGTGGCAGACCAGAAAATTAATACCCTCATCTCCCCAAATTGAGCTTTGTTGTCAGATAGCCTGATCGCCAGGCTCTGTATGAGGGAGCGAGAGGGAACGTGGAACTGGCTTTTTGCCAGCAGCAGCCAGGCTGGATTGAGTAATGTGATCCTACAGACGAAGTCACTGGGATGTTGTTGACAAGACTGCAGATCATATTTTAAAAGAGGGGTGAGATCTTTATGTTCTGTGAACGCCAGCCTTCCCAAAGACCGTTATTTTGAGAAATGACTGTTCGTTTACTTTTAAATTTAAGTGCAGATTGTAGTACAACTGTATGAGAGACTATTACTGTGTTTCATGTGTATAGCCCATGGCTTTGGTGTCTCTTGAACAAATTAAACTAACAAACCAAACCAACAGCAGTAACAGAACTGCTGCTGAGCAACAGTGTGTTGTGTACACACATTGATAACGCGGGGTAAGTTTACCACAGAACCCCCATCCCTCTGGGGCGGTCAGGAGACTGCTGTGGCACACTCATCTGTACGTTAATTTTGTGAGAACAGTCTTCCACAGGCAGAGGACCCTACGTCTTCATTCCTTAATTCTGTTTCTTCCTTTACCCTACTCACTCTGTCCCTTCCTCTTTTTACTCCTCACTTTATCTTCCTCCTTTTGTGGCTTTCCTTTTCCTTCCCACTCCAGCCTCCTCCAGTCCTCCCCCATGCCAGTGTCTGAGGCTAGTGTAGATCCAGAGGGCATCTGGGCAGTGCGGGATACTACATCTGCAGCAGCAGGTTCTGACTGGCAGCTCATTTACTGTCCTAATTTCACGTATTTGCACCTCTAGCCAATGTTGTCAGCCACTAAGGAAGGTGCCTGATCATTTGCTTGCAGGAAATGGAGTTCTGGGTGGAGAGTGCTTTCTCTGGGGCATGGATTCTGCAGGTGGAAGTTCAGTAGTGGATTTGTTTTGTGCCCGTGCCTTCTCCCACTGATGTACCTCATGGAGAATACAGAGTCAAAATGAAATGCCGTGTTTCTTATTAGAAGAGGTTTCATGTGTTCAGTGGCACTGCTCCTCAGCCCTCACCCAGCATCTGCTTTATTTCCCAATACCCAGGGAGCCCAACCAGCAAGCTGACCAGTGTTTGTCAGGCCTCTCACGGAACTGGATCTCCTGTATCAAAGACTCATGGGAGCAGTTTTGTCACCTCAGCTGTCAAGGTAATGTTCTCATTAGGTGCATACTTTCCATTTAAAATCCAGCTTCCTGTTAAGTAAGGCTTTTTAGTATTATAAATTCTGCATTTGGAGCAAGTTCTTTTGGTTGTCATTTCATGTGAAGGTTTACTGTGTCTAACAGATGGAACCATATGAGCGCAGGGTGGTTATACAAGATGATGGTGTCGCTTCATGTAGCTCTAATTAGACTCGCCTACACCTCTGTTAAAGGCACTGCTCTTTTGCTTGCCTACAAGGAAAGGGCATAGCTCTCAAAATGTCTTGTCTTTCAAAAAAGCTTTTCTGTAGCTGACTTTGATCATCTTCACTTTGTTAGCAACAGTATGTGATTAAACCAGAGATGCCTACCTCAAAACCTTCACTCTGTTTGTTATTTTTGTACAGCAGCTGCTTCTAGCAGCCTGAAAATAGCTCATTTAGTGGCTTTACAACTGCCTGCGTTTAGAAAAATGTTTGTGTAAACAGTGGAGTAACCAAATGTGTAAACAAACAGCAATGAATAGGTTTTATGCTTCTGATCTGCAAAACCTGAAAGGTATGGAGCTGAACTGTCTCACATAAAATCTCTCCCACAGCTTGTGCTAGGAAGGATATTTCTGGCGGGGAAGTGGTGTCAGTGAGGCTCTTTCTGAAAGCAGCTGGTGGGTGTGCTGCTGAAAACAGAACCATTTCCCTGTCTCCAAGTCACAAGAATATTAATTCTGGATATGGGGGGCGGGGGGAGTAGGTTTGTCAGTCAGCCTGCAGAGAGCAAATCACTTTACATTTGGAACTGAAATGCTTCCTTTGTCTGTTAGGGAAAAAATGTTGAAGATTACTGTCTGAAGCAATTAATTTGGAGTAGCATTTTAAGTGTCAGGTGTGCAGCTAGCTATTCAGCTTTTAAGAACCTCTCTCAGCTCAGATGGATTTCACTTAACAATGTTGAAAACCACTCATTAGTGTTTATTTTTCACTGATTTTGGAACAGTTCTTTCTGAGAGGTTTTCAATGACTCAAAGTAAGCACACGTCATTAGTAACAGTTCAGTTCTGTATTTCCAGGGCAAAGATAAAAACTGACGATATTTTTCAAAAATACATAAAAATCATAGTTCTGTAAACAGAACTGTATTTTGATTTATATCTCTATGTCTTCTGGTGGGTGGAAAAGCTTTAATTTTATGGTTTCTTTAAAGAGGAGGGTGTGTCTGATAGTTCAGTCTGATGTTATAGATTGTGCTTAACTCCCCACTTTTCATCTCTTCACTATGTGTTAGTTTTCTCTGTATTTTCTTTAGTGACTTAAGTCTGTGTTTCTTCAGCCACTTTAAAATGCCAGATATGCAGGCTGCTGTTGAGAGGACTGGTTGTGCCCCTAGCCTTGTCTTTATGCCTCACCCTGTTCACTAACAGTTGTGCAGCAGTGTGATGAACCAGAGCAGAGAACCAATCTGGTTGAAAACTAATCTGTTTTCAGCCATATGTGTCAGTACAAGGAAGGTGGCAGGAGTATTAGGTCAGAGTCTGAGGGCTTGCATTTTGGTCATGATCCAATCCAAGGATGGGCCAAGTGATCGTGAAACCATGGCTTTGGAGTTCACATTGATTGTAAAAGAATACAATTATTTTTCTTAAAGCATAATCATAACAAATGCCTCAGATGCATTTGACTTCTCTACCAGCCTCAGATCCAGGAGTGCCAGGTGCCTGATTCTGCAGGTGTGGAAATATTTTTTACTCCATTTAGTTACGTGGCCTCAATGTTTCTGCCAAGTGATGAGTTCTGCCTGGAAAGACTGTGTGCCATCATGTCTTTCTAGTTACAGGTGAAGAAAAATTAATCTGGGATAATTTTGCTTGCAGTTTTACATTGAACATTATTTTTTCCCCCTGCTGTGACTTCTTTCCTCTTAGATTTTCTTCTCTAAGATTGTGTGTAGAATCACAGAATAGTGGAGGTTGGCAGGGACCTCTAGAGATCATCTGGTCCAGTGCCCCTGCTCAAAGCAGGGTCAGCTAGAGCAGGTTGCTCAGGAATGTGTCCAGTCAGATTTTGAGTGTTTCCAAGGCTGGAGAGTCTGCAGTCTCTCTGGGTAGTCTGTTCCAGTGTTAAATCAGCACTAAATTAAAAAAAAAATATTCTTATACAGAATTTCCTGTGTTTCAGTTTGTGCCCATTGACTCTTGTCCTTTCATTGGATACTACTGAGTATTGTCTGCCTTGATCTTCTTTCCACCTTCCCATCCAGTATTTATACACACTGATAAGATCCTCCCTCAGCCTACTTGAATTTTACAGCTCTGAAATGCTTTGCATGAAAAGCTAGTCAGGGAGCATGAGTCAGTTTCTTTCACTTGTGTATGATATGGTAAGAAACAGTTACTGCTGTTGAAGATGTAACTTTTCAAAGAAAATTTGCTTTGTAGATTGGTTGTATGAAGTATGTTACACTCCTTTTATTTAAGTATTGACTGACTTTGGAAATGGCTTATTTGTACAGGTATTTTGGGACTGTCCACATGGTCCATGCTACCCTTTATTAGCAGTCACTTGTTTTATATCTTATATTGGACATGTCACTGATTTTTGCACAATGTCTTCCTATTCACAGCAGGAGGATTCTTTGTTTGCCACCATGCCACCCCTTTGTCCCATTGGGAGTCATTCCAAGGTGCAAAGCCCCAAATCAGTCACTGGAGGACTTGGAGCTTTTACAAAGGTATTCCTCTTAGCTTCTGTGCCGGGACAAGGAGCTCAGTAGTGTCATTTCATGCTGTGCTACAAGCCATGTAGCTTCCAGTGCGTGTAAACTATTACTGGAACCAATGTGTCTTGCTGACAAGGGCTCTCTAGCACCTCTCAAAAAATGTATCTTCTTTTCTTTTCTTTTCTTTTCTTTTCTTTTCTTTTCTTTTCTTTTCTTTTCTTTTTCTGTGGCTCTGCTGTTCTTGTGATCTTTCTTTTTATCTTCTCTTTAAGCCTTTCTTGTTTTTCTTTGAATCACTGTCATATTAAGGCTGGTATTTTTAAAGCTATTTCTGGTGGGATACAGTAAAAGTAAACTGGGGTAGATTTGTCAGGATTTTCTTTAAAAATGCTATAGTGATCTCTGAATGTCAGATGTTGCAGCTCATGAGTACATTTCCTTAAATGTTACCATGCAGAATTGAAAGTTGTTCCTGGCAATATTAGGTGATCCAAATAAAAGGTAGAAGAACACTTCCTACCAGTTACAGTACCTACAGCAATCTAATGCAAAAAAACCCCAGCCTTTCCTGAGATGCTGATCTTAGGGATTATATTTAGGGCCTGTCCCAAAGAAACATAAAACATATGCACAAGAGAATAATATCAGCTATAATAATCTACAATACCTATAGCAATAATATTGCTTGTAATTCTGCAGGATAGGAAAGTGTTGAAGTTTAGAACGTGTTCTCGGCCTAGAAATTGGAAATCTTAAAGTGTTCTGGCTCCTTTCTGAGATTCAGATCCTGAAGAACTCAGATCTGGCCAAGTCCATCATTAGTATGACTAGTAGTTGTAATATTACTAGCGATTTCTGTGATTTCTATGAGCACCTCTCAAATTTGGAATGCTTTGTAAATACAGTCACCCCCTCACATGCTTGTGTGTCTGGAGTAGCCCTCATCTTGGAGCTGAGTTAGAGAGTCCACCTGGTGGCAAGAACCACCTCTGAGTTTACTGACTGTTGCCTGCCCTTGCCTGCAGACAGGCTGTTTCAGAAATCATCCCCAGTGATTTATAGTTGTTTGCTTTTCTTATTATTTATTATTTCTTTCTATTAAAAAGGTGATAATAAAGCAGGAGC
The DNA here is from genome assembly GCF_000699245.1 of Pterocles gutturalis. Lineage (NCBI taxonomy): Eukaryota > Metazoa > Chordata > Aves > Pterocliformes > Pteroclidae > Pterocles > Pterocles gutturalis. Next base: position 25,028 of record NW_010121435.1, read on the forward strand.
CGGGAGAGCTGCCCCAGCAGCCCCAACTACCAGCGGCAGGGACGACCACGCAGACCTCTGTGCAGCAGTATGTCACTGTAAAAGGGAGCCACATGTTAGCCTTGTCACCGCAGAAGCCAGTTGTGAGCACAGGCGAGGGCACGGTGCAGTCTAAGGTATGAGGCACTTGGGCATCTTTGGTGTGGTGTAAGCTGTTTTTCTTGTGGTTTTATTGCAACATTTCATGCTTCTTTCAGGGGCATAGGGTTGCTTTGGTCAGACCCAGACAGCATCGCCGTGGTTTGCTGGCTTCCCCATGTGCACAGAGTAGCTCACATCATGCTTATCTGTAGCCCTTGAGAAGGGAGCAGGGTCAGCAGGCGCTATTGCATTTCATTGTGTGCAGGGAACATCTCCTACTTCTGTCTAACCCATTGCAACAGTGGAGTGGGGGTGTTTTTGAACTGGAGCCTGTCAACACAGAGAGTTGGCTGCCATCATCAGCTCTTGCTGAAACTCATCCAGGTCTTCCTATAAGAGGAGGCAAATTGTTTCCTTGGACTGCAGGCCTGCAACAAAAAAGAACAGGACAAATGGGGAGTGTGGTGGAGACTGGGCCAGAACTAGCATTAGGTGGAAGCAGTCCTGCCTGAGTGGCAACTCAAGTGTTTTATTGTAGGAGTCTGTGCCAATGCAAGTGCTGTATGATGGGAGTGACGCAGCTTCTGAGAAGGCACGGTAACTGTGCAGTGACAGGATGACAGACTTGTCAGAAATTGTCTCCGTTCTTTCCTGTTTCCGTTGTGGATAGAGTCAAATCATGTGCCAAGCACAAGAAACTACATACAGAGCTTTCACTCCTGCATAAGTAAATATATATTTAGATTTGCAACAGTCATTGTCCTTTTCACTGCCTTATTTGCCTGTTTGAGCAGGTATGCAAACATGTTTCCCTGCGGTTATTGTCAACACATAAAATAGAAGCACTTTGTGGATTCTGCTTTGAGGTCATAGTTTTCCCAGGGAGTCTGTTCCCATGAATGTGTTGAAACTAAATTTCTGGATCTCTGTGCTTTGCCAAGACAAGCTTTATCTTCAGCTGGAATTAAGCCATTGCTTATATATCAGAAAAAAATCGAAGTGCCCTGTAATTTGAATGTACTTAATCTTTTGTGGGTGCTCTGAAATCCTGGTAGTGTTTAACGGTTTATCTTTTTACTTGGGATTGGCCTCTTGCCAATTTAATTTTGTTTCTGAATGAACAGCTTATATACGTGACTAGACATGTATAAAGTGTCCTGAAATGCCTAGAGATGGAGGAAGCGCACTAGCTAGAATTCACATGATTGCTTTTGCCAGCAGCACATCATCCAATGCTTATTTGTTGCAGGTTGTTGGCGTTCCAGTTGGTTCTGCTTTACAGTCAACAGTGAAACAAGCGGTGGCTATCAGTGGTGGCCAGATACTTGTGGCAAAATCTAGCTCTTCGGTAGCAAAGGCTGTTGGTCCAAAGCAGGTTGTGACGCAAGGTGTAGCCAAAGCGATCGTGAGTGGAGGCGGAGGGACAATTGTTGCTCAGCCCGTGCAGACTATAACAAAGGCGCAAGTTTCTTCCACAGGTGCTCAGAAAAGTACATCTCAAGGCTCAGGTAGAGTAATTTTACACGTTGTTAATAGCTCACGATGAAGGTTTCTAATGATTTCTTCAACTGCAAAATAACTGTGATTGAAAAATGAGTAGAGAAGTCTGTAGGG
>NW_010121435.1:26771-27575 GCF_000699245.1 Pterocles gutturalis
TGAGATTAGTCATAAAGAAAACGTTAACTCATTGTCTGTAAGTGGGAAGGGGGACCACAAGTACTTTAAGACATACAGTGTTCTGTGAGTGGAGATCAGACAGATGTGCTGGGGAATGCACTGGAGACCTAGTAGATTTTCATGGAGCCAGATCTCACATTTTTGCCCAGCACTGTGGTCCTTAGATGCTCAAAGGGCACCACAAAAATCCAACCAACAAGAGGCCATCTTCGCATCTTCCTAGTGCTTACAGTTATGGGAGTGTGGGCAGAAGCACCCTGCCTGCTTCTGCACGCAGCTGGCTTTAGCAGAGCATGTTAGTTTAGGCTCTGGGCTGTTTGAAAGGTGGTTTGTGGCCACTGGACTGGAGTAACCCTGTAGACCCCGTGGCTGTGCTGCTTTGGCCTGCAGCCATAAGTGGTACTGCACACAGGGATTTTTTTTTTTTTCAGACCTACTCAAAAAAGTGTCTGTGGAGTTAATCTGTGGTTAGGCCAGCTAAGTATGGATTATCAAAGGCTAGCTGCATGTCACTCCTAATACTTGTATCCTGTGCAGATTTCAATGCATACTACTTTCTGCAAGCAGTAGTTTTATTCTTTTTATCTTTATTTCTTTTTATTCTTTCTTTCTAGTGATGGCTACGCTGCAGTTACCAGCCACCAACCTGGCAAACTTGGCAAACTTACCACCAGGCACCAAACTGTACCTCACCACCAACAGCAAGAATCCTTCTGGGAAAGGAAAACTGCTTCTGATACCCCAAGGAGCCATACTGCGAGCCACAAATAATGCTAGTTAGTC
>NW_010121435.1:27593-66539 GCF_000699245.1 Pterocles gutturalis
ATGTAATCACTGTATAATTAATACATTTGGCATGTTTTCTATAAAGCGTCCTCGTACTGTTGAAGTCAGTAGTAGGATGGGGTTTCTTTGTTCCCAGCAGCACAGTGTGTGGTGCTTTTTAAGACCGAGTTCTCACAAGTGTCTTCTGGTTTGGATGAAACTGCTTTCTGTGCAGTGCTCTCAATGTCTTTGTGCTGAAAGCAGGTAGTGTAATATCCCTCAAAATTCAGCAAAAGGTTGTCTTTAACTCTTTGTTGTGATCTGTAGGAAGAGACAACTGCATTTTTATGATGTAGAACTGAGATGGATTCGAATGCTATTAAGTAATATAATGGCACCCTGGATAAACTAGAAACATAAACTGACTTTGAAAAGGACACGATACTGTGCCTTGAATGAGGGAAAGAAATAATTTTGAGTATTGATACAAGGTTTGGTCCAAAGCTGTTGAGACCAGAAGAAACACTTTGTTGTTAACGGGCATGTGAATCAAACTTGCTGTGAAATAACTGGAGGATAACATTGCTAAAATAGTTCTGATGGGCAATGCTTTGTTTATACTGTGCTATTGCTGTAGGGAAGGAATACTGCAGGTTTTGGACTCTGTGGATGAAGAGTTTTGTCATGAGCTTTCTCCAGAATGCTTGTGTGGGGCTGGGGTTAGAATGCGAGATGGATTGGGTGTAAACTATTTGCTCCCAGTTCTGATATTGGCAGTGAGGAAGAAGTATTAATCACTTGAATATATGAGGCTGTAAATAGCAGCAACATGGCAATAGATGGTGTGTCACTCAAAAAGTAGATAGTCTTGGTGAAGGGATTTTTGGGCCGTAGAACTTGTGATGTGAGCCCCATTACTTGAGATTTGGAGAGGCAGCTGGGGCAGCCCAACCTTGGCAAGGAAGTCTCACAGACATCAGGGAAGAGCAAATACTTGTGATTTTTATGGCAGAACCATAAGTATTTTTTTTTACCCTTGTTTCTTAATAAGGCTGCAAGAAAGTCAGTGTACATCTGGAGGCAGACCAATATCAAAGTGTCACTGCAAATTACCACTGCTAATACTCTGTTAACAAAATTGCATTGGAACACCAACAAAAGTAAAATTAAGAAGCCAGTGGGATTTGGAGTGTTTCTAGGGCTTTTGCTGCAGATACATAACCTACAGAAGACTGATGAAAAGACCGTTCATCTGTTGAACAGCAACTTCTTGTGACAGAAAATTCAAAACAGGCTGGAATGAGCTTTGCTTGCCCACCAGTCCTTATTTCCCCCACAGCCCCTTTCGTCCATGGCATTTGCTGAGCTATAAGAGAGCACAGCAGCACATCTGAACTGTGCTGTACTGGGTAATAATATTATTCAACTGCAAAACGTGTGGCAGCAAGCCTCTTGGAAAGCGTTTTCAATTACTTGTATATACAGGGATGCTTTAGCAGTTGACAGTGTCTGGTTACTGAAGGGTCAAGACTTTTCTTCTGGTTACAGGTCTCCAGTCTGGTTCTTCTACAAATAGTGGAGGAGGAGGAGGAACCCAAAGCACAAGCAGTAACTTGTCGCAGCACCTCACCTATACATCCTACATCCTGAAGCAGACACCCCAGGTCAGTGGCATAAGCATCTCAGTTGAAGCAGATTGACGTTTCAGGCTGCAGTGGTGTTAGGTGGATATCCTGTGGTTCTGTAGTACATGAAACATTCTTGGACTGTGGGATCTAGATCCTCTTTAACAACCCTTGTATTTCTTCCCTGCTTTACCACTTGCTGTTGCTATTGGCACACCTCTCCCCTCATCCCCCCTTGCAGGGTCGTACCCTCCTGGCTCCTTGCAGGCTGAGAAAGCAACACTGAGTAAGGCCAGGGTAAGCAGGGGGTAGAGAAGAGACAAGAGTGTGATAAAAGTACCTGGTGGCAGGGCCGCAAGGGTCACGGAAACAAGAGAAGTGATATGACAGAGATGATGCTGCAAGAGCTGTCTTACACAGTAGAATACATAAGAGTTGGAGGAAAGCAGTAGAGATAGGAGAATAAAGGAGAGTTATTGGAGTGAAACAGCTGAGTAAGAAAGAAAAATGAGGAAACGATCATGTGAAGGGATCTGTGTGTGGCAGTTAGAATGAAGCCTCTGAAGGGTAGCAACTGAGTACTGATGCGAAGCAGGAAGGGTGGCAAGGCCTCAGGTGGTAGGTTATTAGAGTGCACACCTCCAGTTGTCACTGTCATTTCTGTGTGCTGAGCCCTGAATACATACCCTTTGAGGGGGACTAAAATACAGTTTGAAGTGAGTGTGTGACAGAATATGTCAATTTCTCTGGTTTTTTGCCTAGCCTAGCAGTAGCCTCTCTGATTTTGCATGCTAAGCGGCGTTTGTCACAAAGAGTAAAGTTGAAGAGCATGAAGTGTGTTAAATTGTAGTGTATGGCTCTGACAAGACAGGAAACTGATTGTGGCTTTTTCACGCCTTCCCTTGCATCAGAAAGTGGTGTTCTGCACTGAGAAGACTCTGTCCAGCTCCTAGTGCAGAAACATCCACTGTAGTTAGCGGTGCTTTGTTCTGGAAGATGAAATCTTGTTTCATTGCAGTTACCGGCTTGTATCCTGTATTGCCACCCTTACATTTCTATTGACTTTTAACTGTTTCAAAGTGTTAACCTCCCTAACTTATTTCTGGAGCAGGGCACCTTTCTGGTCGGCCAGCCTTCTCCTCAGAGTTCTGGGAAGCAGCTGAATCCAGCTTCAGTTGTTCAGGGCAGTGTAGGAGTTGGAGCGTCTTCCACACAGGGACAAGCATTAAAAGTGATAACTGGACAGAAAACAGCTCTATTTACACAGGTAATGTGCAAATGGTGTGTTTCTCTCTTGCCAGTCGGCATTTTGTCAGATAAAGCATAGGAACTGTAGCCACACATTTTGAAAGCTTTTCCTTCGGTAGTTGTTTGGTCTTTGTATAATTATGATGCTGGCTGTACTATGATAAGGAAAGCACATGAAGGCCTACTTTCATACACAGATACTGGACCCCGGTTTTCCAGCTTTATTTCTGTTCTCACAGTGGGTCACGTTTAAGCTTGGGTTGCTAGTTTGTAAATGTGCTCTGGGATTTCTTAGTGAAATTGAATTAGAGAAGCGAATACAGTCAGGTGCAAAAATGTGCTTAAATATTTGAACCTTAGAAATGGGTCACCTGCTAAAGCTCTTAAATATTTTTGGTTTTGGTGTCCCTCAAAGGTGCTTCTTTTAAAAACTACCAAGTAGTCCCTACAAAATTAAAACTCCCCAAGAGTATTTGTAATTGATCATCCAAAATTCAAGATGGATAGGCATGTTTTTGCAAAGTCAACAGTTTGATAAAGTTGATTTCTGAGGAGATAATTTTGTTCCAGCTGTTATTGTCACAATTTGCTTTTTTCAAAAGTCTTTCGAAAATATTTTTCAGTAATTCAGAAAGCATTTGTCTTGTTTGTTTTGTTGTTGTTGTGGGGGTTTTTTTAAGTCATTAAAAAATATCAAAAAAAGACATGTTTTTCCTTATACTGAATTCTTTTTTCAAAGACTGCACCCAGTGGACAGACGTCATTGGTGAAGATATCAGATGGGTCTGTAAAATCAGTGCCTGCCTCGTCCCAGCTCTCCAAACCTGGCACCACTGTGCTGAGAGTATCAGGAGGTGTTATCACCACAGCTGCTGCTCCTGCCATGGCCGTTCCCACAAACGGGGTGGCCCAGGTGAGAAACAACATTGCATTCTGTAATATAGCATTTGTGCTCTAGCCAGTATAATCCCCAGGAAAGGACTTCAGCTTTTTTCACCCTGTTGATATTCTTCTTCTCAGTCAGCTTTGCTGGTGGTTCTGCTCTTCCCTGTGTTCCAGTGCGGTGCACACAACTGCTTTTCTGTTGGGTCATTTGCTGTTTGGCATAAAGTAGTATCTGTGATTTGTGTTAAATACTACTTACTTTTTTTACAGCTCTCAGTGAAGCTGCAGAGATAGAAATTTTCCATTCAGCCTCTTTATCCCAAACTTTTTTATATTTCTTTGCTGATACCTCTGAACTGCTGAGCAGCAGGGAAATATGAAACATTCCTGGGTCAAATTTTTCATCTGGAGGCCTCCCTGCTTGCTGAAGTTAAGGGACCTGGCTCTATCAAAGCAGTTGCAGTAGCAGTTCCTGTGTGCGCAGTTTCACTTTTTCTGCTTGAAACAGTCTCCATTCTATGTGTACCGTCATTGTATATAGGCTTTTGGATATGTGCTGGAGAATCTCTTGCTTCTTAATAATTGATAGATAAACATTTGGTTTTGCTACTTCTAGATATTACCTTGTTGTCCTTATTGTTGAATCATCTGTGACATGAAAAGGAATTTGTTACCCCTCTCTGTCTTTTTTATATAGCAAATAGATAATGCGGGTTCCAGTTCATCGTCTTCTGGAACTCCTACAGCCAAGACATCTGGACAACAACACCAAATCTGTATAAGCCAGAGCCCGTCAACTTCATCAGTAGTGAATAAGACGGCTACTTCCACTGTTGTAAGTGTTGCTTCTCTGATGACTACACCAACGCCTGTGACTGGAAAAGCTGCAGTATCAGGTATTAAACTCCCTTTGTGCCTTTCCTATAGAAACTTGGGATCCAGGTGTGAGTTCATTAGATGTCTTCACTGTAAGTGGAAGAATGTAGAGTCACCTGCATTTGTGAACGTGTAAAAGTAGAGCCATGCTTTCTAGAACATACCTTATTAGCATGAATTTTAGCTTAGCCAAAGAGATATCTAAATAATTTGGCATCCTATCACATCAGTGCATTGACTGTAACAGAAATAACAGCACGAGTTGCCCGTTGGTGTTGGAGAGGGATTTTAGTTTTCATTCCAAGTTCTCATTAGAAGATGCATTGTGTCTGTTGAAGAGCACAGTGTGTCACTGAATGCTGAAACTATCAATGTGTCAGTGATACTACAGACTTGATTAGTTTGTGAAACTCCACTGAAGTCGGAGAAGCTGCGTGAGCAGTATTTGGCTCTGAGCCTTTGCATCTGCTCTGTTTGACTTGGAAAGGAGAGAGATGTTGATTAGGGGGAATTGAAAGCTTTGAAGTCAAAATTTATTAAGTACAGTGAGGTAGATTGGATCTGGAATGTTTCAAATTAATAAAGGAAGAGGTAATAAAGATGGATTGCATTTATGTAGAGGGGACTTGTCCTTAGTTTAATTGTCCTCCACTGTCTTTTGTATTATGGAGAGCAAATATAGCAGGTTTAATTTGAGTATTATGGGTTAAAAATAGAAATTTTCATTTTGACTCCCGATTTACCTGTTGGCATGTTCTGTTCATTTGAAGTTACTTCTTACAAAGTGGAAACAGAGTACAAATACAGAAAAGAGAAAGTGAGACTGAGGCCATCTGACAGTGCCTTTTTAAAGTAGCTCTTCTTGTTTCTTACATACACAGTCTCCCAGACTCCTTATTTTTTCATCACTCTGTTTCCCAGAGCTTAAAAGTAAGTAACATAGTCTGTTAAGACTGCCACAATTCTGCAATAAGCAGTTAAGTATTTTCCTCTTTGCAAACAAAGCAGCAAGGCTTTTTTTGTAGGAATTCCGCCATTCTAAATACCTTTCAGATTAAGATTGCCATTTAGGTACGAGAGTATCATCTAGATCTTTTTGAACCTGAGGCACTGACTTCATCACGAATCCCAAAAGAAGCAGTTATTTTGATGTTTGAAAAAAGACACCACAAAACAAACAAAAAAACCCCAAACAAAACAAAATGCCAAAAAAACCCTTGTAAAAATTCTGGATATTTCTATTCTTAAATGCACCTTGGCAAAGAGAATCTCAAATTTTCCCATTGTTTTGCAACAAACAGTGTCTCACACCCATCAGGATAATAGGGATAGTTGAAAATGTCCCTTCTTACCTTGCTGTTTGGGTTCCTTGCTGTGCTATCCTGGTAGAGCTGTGCATCACACACTTGGGACATCCCCCGAGGCACGTGTTTAAATGATGCACTTTCTCAAAGTGTGGTAAACTGCTCTGGGAAGAGGCTTGCAAAGCTGTGAGTTTTTGATTGCTTGCTGAAGACTGATTCTGTGCCAAGAGAGACCTTTGGTTCACCATTCAACATCCCCAGAGGAACTAGGGGTCAGTGTATCAAAGGGAGCCAGTCACCATAGAGCTTGGCCATCCCGGGGCTGTGTGTTTGAGGAGGCTGAAGGTGGAAGAAAAGGTTTTGCTAAGATGTGTAGCAGTCAGATTTTTAATTCAAAAAATATGGGTTTTTATTTAAGTAAGTCTTAAATAGACTAAAATGTTTAAAAAATGAATTGGTAATACAAGGTAACCTTCTTCCCTGATGGTGAAAGCCTAACTTTCAGTTATGCTTCAGACCAGTGCTATGCATCTTCCAAACCAAGAGATGTCTTTACCAGACCTTGCGTGTCTAGTACTTGGAAGGCAGTTATGTTTTTACACAATGATAATAAAATATGAGGGAAATGGACACTTTATCTTGAAACAAATCGTGAGTATAAAATCACCATCATGAAACTAAGAAGTGTACTGTTAGCAGTGTTCTAAAATAGAAGCCTATTAAATTGCCACAATCTGAATAAAAGTTAGCTTTAGCTTGTCATTTATATTGAAAGTAGCCGGTTTTCCAGTAGAAAGGATGGAAATAGGCCCAAATCACAGTGTTGGAGTGCTAGCTGTGGTGGCTTGGGATGGCATCCCTGTGGAGGAGAGAGCTGGCAGACAGACGATAAGTGCCTCTCACCTGTGGCACTGTGGCACAGCTTGGAGTTGTGCAGATTTCCAGCAAACTCACTGGGTGCTGCCATTGATGATATCCGAGTGTCCTGCTTATTATTTTAGTCTCCACTAAAATAAATTATTTAATTCAGCCCGCTCTTTAATATGCTTCTTAGCTTGATTAGGCATCCTTATGGATGCATTCAGTGCGTGTTACAGAAAGACATGGAGCACTTGCTTCAGGTTATGTCCTTCATCAGACTCGCTGCAGCCTTGGGCTTGTTGTGTAGTTAAAACATGGTTGATTGTGCTCTGCTGACTGCGGTGGATGCTGCTAAGCTGAATTGCCGAGGAGTGTGCAGCACTTTGGTACCTCGGTGAGGGTGGCTGTGTTAGTACAACAGAGCTGTCAGTCACTGGCTCGTCAGCCCCTTGAGCACAAAGTCTTGTTCTGACAAGAGGGCGTTTTACTCTGTGCCGAGCCTGCTTCAGGTGAAAGGTTTGTGTTACAACAATTTTTGCTTAAGATTACTTAGGTCTTTAGGAAACTTGATTGACAAATACTAGAGCGTTGTGCAGCATGTGATACTGTGCACACTGTCCTGCAGCACCCCAGTTTTCTAGCAGTCACTCGTGTCAGTAAAAACTTGTGTGACAGTTCACTGGACTGTGGCTTGTCAAAAGCGTGGCAGTGCTAGCTTACATGCCATCCTGGTTCAGGCAGAAAGGGAGAGAAGTAGCTGGAGATAAACAAAATGGTGTGTTTTATTTAACATTTTGTCTTCCGTTCTTCTTGCAGGGTTGCTAAAAATCCACTCAAATCAGTCTAGTCCACAGCAGGCTGTTCTGACAGTTCCCAGCCAGCTTAAACAGCTCGGTGTAAACACAGCTTCTGGAGGTGTTCAGACAATACTCATGCCTATGAACAAAGGTAAAGGGCAGAGGAGGATGACAGATGGTGTTTGAAAATCCCCTTTGGCACAGGGTAGCTCTTGATCACTATTGGCATACATGGTCCAAAGTTAGAGACAGAAGAAAATGTAGCAAGGAAATTAATCCCTAAACTTTGTGCTGCAAACACTGTGTTGCTTCTGAACGTGGTTATTTGTCAAAGTGTATGAAGTTTAATTTTTTTTTTCCTTTCTTTGTTGTGTTTTTTTGTTGTTGTTGGTTGGGTTTTTTTTGCTGTTCCTCTCCAGTGATACAGTCGCTTTCTACCAGCAAAGTTTCAGCTGTTACAGCTGTCACAGCAGCAAGTACGGTTGTCCCTACTTCCCCTACAGCATCCATCACTAAAGGTAACAAGGAATTTCTCTGTAAGATAAGTAGTAAAAATAAGCTGGTGCTGCTTTATGCAAGTGGTCTCACTATGAAAATGGGCCCTGTCACTGTGGATTCCTTTATTTCCGTTGTTTGCAGGGTTTAAATCAAGTAAAAATGGCATCTGGGGACTAGGAAATTAGCAGTGACTTCCCCCTCAAAAATCCTGGGGCATAGGCAAGTACAAAGGAGGATGTTCTAGAAAGCTACCAGACTGCTTGGCCATTCTAGGCTGGGAAGGTCTCTTCTCTCTCCTGTTCCTGTCTCACTGGGGTTCTGTCCTAGGTGTAAGAAAGTTCACTGATGTAAAAATCAGTGATGTCTTCAAAAAAGTTCTCACTTTTAAATGTCACTTCTTGATAAAACTTGTATTAGTTTTCTGTCCAGCTCTTTCTTTACAGAAGGGTCAGTCTACATTTACGGGCAGTTCAATTTAGATCAGGCAGTCATATGCAAAACATCAGCAATGGATAATGCAAACGCAGATTTTCTAAGAAGGATGAAATGTGAGCATGTTGAGATTTGGGGGAGGGGGAGACGATGCATGTTCTGGTGGCTTTCCTTCAGCAGAATTGAAAGCCAAATACTTAAATGCTTGTTCATGCTTAACAAACAGAATGCAAACAACAGATGAAGTGATGTTATGTAAGACCCTTAGTCTTACTGGAGTGTCACAAGACATTATTTATCAAGCTGACTAGTACTTTTAGTCTCTTAAAATGTGTTCTGTTTCTTTGAAGTTAAGATGGAGCCTGATTCAAAAAAACAGCAGTTCTGTGGGTACCCAAGAAGGCCAACCAGCAGTAAAACCAGAAGAGAGCTCCGAACTTGGGAATTACGTTATCAAGTAATTGTTTGTTTCTGATTTCTGACCTTTAAAATACAAGGTGAAAAGGAGGAGATTCTAGAGATACGTTCAGTGGTGTTAAGTTTGACCTAGAAATACATTATAAAATCTTCAGTCCTGTACACTGCTGTATCAGTACTAATCCTGTTGACTGGCATTTGTTTCAGATAGTGTTGGTATACAGGGCTCATGAAAGTGAAAGAAATAATTCGAAGATTTGCAGTTGTTTTGGGGTTTGCTAAAATCTCAAGCTGCTAAAACCTCTTTACCATCCACTGCTTGTATAATTCCCATTGCCATTGTGTGTCCTTACTGAGGTCAAACTGCCCAGTGAAATGCAGGTCAAAAAAGGGGCAGCTGAAATAAGTAGAACTGTCTCTGTTCTTGCGTCCCTAGACTTGTAAAGCTCACATACTTCTGTAATTACTTAGTATGAGGGCTGTCTTGGTTCAGAATTGGAATTAAATAATAAAAATTAGTACTCTTGCAAGTACTTGTTAGTGTTTTTTCACCAGAACACAGTTTGCAGTATTTTCTCTGCATGTTTCTTCTAACTTGTAGGATGTTTCCTCTGCTCTTGATTCCTCCAGTGGCTGACTTTCCTCTCTCCAGGTTTTGAAAAGTTTTGTTAGCCTGACATATTCCTGCCAACATTACCTTGATGGAGAGTATGTGTAGGAGACAGGAATAAATCTTAAGTGACTACACACTGGAAAGTATCTTAGTTATAAAATAACTAATGGAAAATACAGTTCTTGACAGTTAAATTTACCTAAACTCCTATAGGTGCAAAGCTTCCCTTGCACTATCCCATGTTCCTACTGGGACAGTCCGCACTAATAGGTGCTTCTTATCCCTCAAAGTAGCATTGCAGCGTGCTAGATGATGCAGGGATTTCTTACAAACCTGCCCAGAAAAGTGTGTCTTTAGTTTCTTCATCATGACAACTGCAGCTTCAGATGTGGACACTTTGTCAAGAGGAAGGGCTGTTTGAAATACCTTCTCTGGATTGGGGCATAGCATTTTATCCTCACACTAGCATTGCTATAATGCCTTGGGGCTCAGAACTTTAAACCATGCAGTAATTTTGAAACCTTTCTGATTAATTGCTTCCAACAGTATTCTTCATTGTGATTCTTTTTATCCCTTGCAGCATAGAATATTTGGAGAATGTCCAGCAGCTTTTAACAGCAATAGTGAAGAAGGTTCCATTAATTGCTGAAAAAAGTAAGCACGAAATGAAGAGGCTTTGCTTTCTATTTTCAGTGTACCAACATAATGCCTTGCATACTCTGTAGCTGCAAAAATTATTAAAAGGTGGAATGAAATGAAGCCATTCTTCTAGAGAGCTTACTCCAGGGGTTATTCTAAAGTTACTTAGAAATAGGTTCTTCCAATGAAGCCCAATATGTTGTCAGCACTTTCATCTGGTTTTTGGTTAGAAACAGATTGCAGTTCCTCATCTAATGGCTGCAAGTAGATCTGCTTTACCCTGGTTTGCCCTTAATGGGTCTGGTTTTGGGTTTTAGTTTTGTTTTGGTTTTAATGCCAGGGTTTCAGAAATGCTTGCAAATATTATAACATAGCTTGACATTGTAATGTGTGTGTTATTGGGGGTTTTGCTTTTTTTTTTTTTAAACAAAAGGTGGTATTTTGCAGAGAAACGTTTTAATCTCTTATGGTACTCTATAATTGCATACCTCTTGCTCATGTACATAGCCGAAAATTTATCAGTTTCTCTGGTAACTAGGGCACTTTGAACAAGTAGTCCTGGAGACTGGGCAGGGCAGACCCTCTCAAGATAAGCACAGTGAGCAAAGGAGGAGTGGGTGACCCAGTAAAGCTTTCATTACATACAGCTCTCTGGCCTGCAGCAGCATTTGTAAATCTGTTGCGTAGGATTCATATCCCCTCCTCACATTTTTGCCAGGAAACCTGTTCATTGCTGTTTCATTTTTATGTTGTAATTTGTTTTGGGGGGGGAAAAAAAAAAAAAAAGAGTTTTCCAAAGGGAGAGACTTTGACCAGTAAGACAGACATACAGGTCTACATCATTACAGTTTTCAGGGGAAGAAAAGGCTTAAAACAGCCCATAGCCACAGCTGTCCTTGTGTGTGAGCAAGAGGGATGCTGGGTTTGCATCCAAAATCACAGTGTCTGCTGGATGTATTTCTGCTATGCTTGGAGAGAGCACAGCATTTGCAAGAGCTAAGAGAGTTACAGTCCTTGATCCTGTAAGCAAGAAACACATTTCCCTCTTCCTCTCCTCTAAATAACATCAAAACCAGAATTAATCTTAACTTCACATACTAAAAATTTAATACTGATTTTTGGCTTTATGTTTTCTAGGTGAAGACGTGAGCTCTTTTTGTGCCAGTTCAGTGGAACAGTATTACAGCTGGAATATTGGGAAGAGGAGGGCAGCCGAGGTAATTCTCTCCTCCTGTGTTTTGCAAGCAGTCGTTAGGCACACAAGAGGGATTTCTAAATTATGGAAACTTCCTTGTTGTTGGCTGATTTGTTTTCTGAAGCAGCCTGTCGCATTTTAAATTGAAACATTCCTTACTGCAAGATGCACTGATTTGTATCCAGGTGGTGACCCAGCTTATTGTTCAGAGACTTTCTCAAGCAGAAGGGACTCTGAAGGTCATTTTTTGGTTGATTCAAAGTAAGGTGTTTTTGAAGCATTTCAAAAATCGGAATTTTTGCAAGCTGTCATTTAGCACTGTATCCTCATCAATCCTCTGGGGCATATTATCGTCATGGGAACTTTGCCCATCATACTGTGTCTGTCTTTTCATGGGATTGTGTCTGCTTTCTGTAGGAAGAGAATTGAGGGATCTAACGTAAGCAATGCTAGTGCTGAAATAGATTGTCAGTTCACCAAAGATAAATACTTCAGTTAATCTAGACCTTTTTGTATTGTGGTTGTTATGTTTCCTGCTATTTTTTCATATTTTGTCATCTCGCTATGGAGTTTTACAGGGAAGATGTTAAAATTAATTAGAACCTCTGCTGTTGCCAACTTAAATGATTAAAGAGCTTAACCAAAATTTTGAGATGCATATTTTGCTCTAGTGGATTTCTTGCACTATGCCATCTTAGGTGTTACTTGGGAGATGACACATTTTAAGTCAAGACAAATGTGTCTGGGCCCCTTCTTCTTGAGGTTTTGTTTGGATGACAAAGCAGAGTTTAAATGACTTGCCTACAGCTGCCTAGTATCAGGATTAGGACCGTCTTCCACATTTGTTTTTCATTGTCATCCTGACTTCTGAGAAAATTGCATTCTTTTGTTTTCCTTGCAACCTGGATTATTGTTCTGAGCTATAGTCCAGCCTTAAATGTTTTAGCCACTGTGATGACCTGTCCATTTTGATTTGTCACAGTGGCAACGAGCGATGACAGTGAGAAAGATCCTACAAGAAATCATAGAAAAGCACCCCAGGTTTCACAATATTACACCTCTGAAAACAAAGCATGTGGTGCACTGGTGTCGATGCCATGGCTACACTCCACCTGACCCTGAGACCTTGCGGAACGATGAGGACTCGATTGAAGATGTGCTGACACAGATAGACAGTGAGCCAGGTGAGTATAGAGGGACAGAACGCTCCTTTCTGCCAGAGACGCCTTTTATTAGATGGCTCAAGACTGCGTGTGCGCACACATGTGCTGCTTCTTCAGGAGAAGGAGATTCTTACTTTGTTTTTAATTCACTCTGGAATAACAAAAGTTGGAGATCATATGGGCAAGCCTACAAGTGAGACTGCCCGTTGTCCTTATCAGTCCTGATGTTTTCTGAGGCCTCTTCTGGGGTTTATTGTGCTTTGGGGCGCTTGGAGGCCTCGTGTAGATAACTCTTAGGAGAGATGATTCTAGCCCCACCGTGTAATAATTTATAAGTGCGCACAAGAACTAACCATAGGGAGAAATGACACTTCTGCCCTTGGGTAAGCTTAGCCTCTGTTAAAAGACTTACTGTGCAAACAGGGTAAAGGAATTCAGGTACAAAAAAACCACCAAAACTGGCAGCAGTAGCATGGAGCTCAGTGGGGTCTAATTTACCTCAAAAAATGAGGTGAATTGGCCCATGTGAAGCTTCACGTTGTGTTATTACAGCTGCTACATTATTGTACTAGGCATAGCTCTGGGATGTCCAGTCCATTTTAGTGTGTATTAAACATACATCTTTAATTTCGTCGATTCTTCACAGTTAAACTCCTTTGTTTCACCTTCAGATAATACTTCTTCCAAAGCTGAATGTCTTTCTGTTCTGATCATACAGGGGTTTCAGGTATTTCACAGAAGAGTATGGATTTGGTTATTCTTTGCTAAGTCTGGCCCTCTGTTGCAGTTCTTGAAACATTTTAATATTTGTATCTAAATAACCGGATTTATGTAGCTCTTTGAAGAAAAGAATCTGTTCATTGCGTAGCTTTCCACTGAAGGTTTTACTGACTCGTGTCAAGTATGTGGAGAAGAGGTTACCCTTTTGTAATTCCACTGCAAATCGGTCTTCTGATTTGTCTTAAAAAGCATGATAATACTTGCCACAAGGTAAAAGATTATATAGTGCCACATGGTGCCTATATAGTAAAAACTCCACTTCTCCAAGACAGTTGAAGAGCATCAGACTGCTTTGGCAGTTGCCAAAAAGCTTCTGTGAGAATGTGTAGGAGACTCACATTAGCCTGGGTTTGTTTGAAATGCAGCCACTTTGATTGGTGTAGGGCAGATGAGGGAGTGGACCATAAGTGTCATGAAGATATAATTAGAAGGCTCTCAAGGACTGTTTGCGTTTCTGTTCATCCTTACGTTTGGTAGGAACTACAAAAATAACTTCCAATTACCTTAATTTCTTACCTTATTTTGAGTGTGCGTCTGTTTATAAACAGCTTTCCATAACCTATCATGTGTTTAATTGATCACTTCTTTTTCAGAATGCCCTTCATCTTACAGCAGTGGTGAGGAGCTGTGCCGAAAACTAGAGGAACTACAGCAATTTCTGAAACGAGAACCAGAACACGAAGAGGAAGTAGATGTTCTCAACTTTAGCGAGCCATTAAAAATAAACATTAAGAAAGAACAGGAGGAGAAACAAGAGGAGATGAAGTTCTACTTGGCTTCCTTGCCTGCATCAGAGTTTGTGAGGGACACTGCAGAGAAGGTAATAAGTGAATCATAAAGCTAATAAGAACTACTTTTAAGCTAACTGTGGTCTTACATTTATTTAGTTGCCTTTCTTTCATCTATATGGGCCTCTGGATCCTTTATGAAAATTTTTATAAATGCCCTGGAAAAATTGGACCTTCTGACTCGTGACACTCAGCTGGCCAGTGCTGGCAGGAGTAAGTGAAGCATGCCAGCTGGGAGGGAGGTCCTGTCAGAGTAGCGGTGTTGCAGGGCTTAGCACCAGAACAATCATCCTGGAAGGCTAGAAGCAAGGGGAAAGGAGGGAAGAGGAGCACTAGCACTGAATTCTTCCTGTCCGTCACACAAAAGATCTGGGCGCATTTCTTGGAGCATGGCTGTTTAATAGCAGCTCCTGAAGAGAAGTTGCGGTAAAGCTAAGACCACAGCAAACTTCTCTACTGCTTGGGTTTCTCCCCACTATTCAAATTAGGGTAAAAGAAAGGGAGCAGGGAGGGGTCTTCTCTCACAGCAACAGGTAGGAAAGAGAAAAGACTGGCTCGGCTTGTAGGAAAGATTGCTCGCCATTGTACCAGCAGAGGGATTTACATGGAGCAGTTGTGGGTGAAAGAGAGCATCTCTGTCTCCACCTCAAATGCTGCCATCAAGGGATAAAACTTTTGGTTCTGTAGTGTACCTAGTCTCTTGTGGCAAGGGCACAGGCATGATGAGAATATGACTGGGGGATGAAACACTTTTGATATGGAACTTTTGTGCCAGGAGTACTGTTTGAAGTAGTTGCAGTTGCCATAGTTAGGTGCAAAGAAGATTGAGTAATGGATTGAATATATATACAGTTTTAAAATGGAGCTTCCATTCTCAATCCAGAGACAGCCAATGCAGCCTGTTTTTTGTGGGGCCTTTCTGAAATAAAAATTAAAACCTGCTTTTGTTTCCTCTGTGTTTTAAAGGCATTTCTGCAGGCTGTTCTAATGGTCAAACTTCATTTTCTCCAGAATTTTTTTTAAAATGAAGCCCAAGGTTGCACTACCTGAAAGTTCTGCAGTGTCTGCTTGCATGTTTTTTAACTACCCTTTGTAGCAGATTATTTCTGTTATCTCATTCTCATCTCGTCTGTAGTAAAACATGGGTTGTGTTATTTGATGTATTTTTTTTTCTCTTTTATATTTTATAGATAGGGATTTCTTTTCAGCCTGCTGAGGTGCAAAAGAATGTTTATGCATCAGTAATAGAAGATATGATTTTAAAGGTAAAAAATTAATTCACATTAAGAACTTTTCTGTAACTGTATAATCCAGTAATGTAGAAAAAAATGATTGAATGTCCTTATTAATATGCAGTTATCAAATCAGGAAATGCAGAGTTTGATGTCTGTCTTTGTGCATACGTATGTGATATATAGCTGACCAAAGAGCGTCATATACTTCTGTGTGTGTTTCCAGCTTTCTAACTGATTTGTTGGCTTGGAGACAGAATAGTGATTTGCAGATTCTCGCCTCCAGCAAGATACTGACTCATTCTGTAGCTCTGAAAGTACCCCTTACTTTTCTGGCTCTTACTCAGAACTGGTGTGGGGGGAATCTGCCAGAGTTCTGTAAGACTCGATTATTTTGTAAGAGGTTAGGTATTTTTTCCTAAATGCTGTTCAGTTCTTTTTTGCCTGGGTTGTCTCTACTAGGAGACTGCTGAATTGCTGCAGACAGCAGCAATTCTGCCTTGAACAAGAAACCATTTATCTATCATAATCAATTTTGGAAAAAGAAAGACCGATTCTTACCAAAGCTTTGAACAGCTTTGAATTGAAGTTCTTGGGTTTGGACTGAAGGCTAACACAGATTATTTTTAGCAGTGCTCTGCTGTGTTTCAAGCCAAAGACAGATTTTTGGGGTTGTTTTTACAGACTGCTGCTTATCAGAATATCAGCTTTACAAAAGCTAATTAATTCCAGGTCACACGTGCACGTGCACGCACACTTCTGCTGTGCTCTCCGTTACTTATCATAGTTGAACTCGGATAGAGATGCATCCCTTTGTAGACACAGATTGTAACCATCAGGTTGCTCCGTTGTAATTGCAGAGTTATGCCAGCTTTCCTGACTGAACGTCCCCGAAACCTCTGCTCTAGTCTTGATAGAAGCACAGAAAGCCAAGAGCCTTAATTAGCTTCTGATTGAACCTTGATTAAGCCAAGTGTGTAGGGCATACAGCTGCTGTCTGCTTGCTGTCCAGGCTGGGAGAGGTTTTGTGAAGTGTCTTGACATAAGCCTGGTGACGACAGGGAGTAGCTAACAAGCATATACCAGCTCCCAGGAGAATATCTGGAACCTGCCACATACAAAACAAGCTCTGGTGTGCGAGAGGCAGGGCCCTGAAGTGCTCTTTGAAGCACAGGCTCTGGAACATTGGATCCACCCTGTTGTGCACATACTGCTCAGGTCCAGAGAGAAACTAGGTTGGTCAGTTGCAGTGTGAGCTCTGTGCATCTCTAGGTCTCTCTATAAATATACTCAGTTCTTATTACTGTGCCAGTAAAACTCACTTGGGCATCTTGAACTGCCGCCCTGCTGAGGGAATATAGGATTGAGGTGAGCCAGAATTTCAGCTGCTCTTACACTGATACTCGAGCAAATAGCACGTTCCTGTCCTCTTCTCAGTGCTGTCTCCTAGTGTTGTCTTTTGTCGTAGGCCACCGAACAGCTTATGAGTGATATCCTACGGCAAGCACTGGCTGTGGCATACCAGACAGCTCCTCACAACAGGTACAGCAGCATGTTTCCTCTTCAGCCGCATATGCCAGCACTAGGGGCTGAACTGCTTGAGGAATTTAGTCAGATTAGCTCAGACCATGCAAGTGAGGGAATTTTTGAACGGTATTCTGGGAAGGTCCAAGCCTTAGGAGTGGGTTTGTCATCTCTTAGCTTCATAGCAGCAAAGGATGGACAACATTAAAAACTGAGGCAAGGTTCTCCAGTGTTGCCACGCTCAAAGGCGAATGACCTGTTTCTGCAGAGCCATGTTGGAAGAACCTTCTTGCACCTGTCCATCCAAGGTTACCACGTAGACAACTTACCCATGGTCAAACAGAACTTAAAAGGACCTACATAATCTCTTATTTATTTTACTGATATATTCCTTTATGGCCCAGATACTGAGTGATTTTTATGGTAACGATTAGCCCACATCTTGATTTCTGTTCAGCACCATGATTTGGGACAGCTTGAAATTTAGAAAAAAAAATAGTGCTATGAGAAAAAATGTTCAGTTTAAATATTTGCTTGTCTGCAATATATAAATATTTATATAATAGATATTAAACATGTATATATGTTATATAGAGAAATATCTACATATGGTCTGTGCTACAGAAGTTCAAGAATTAATACTTCAACACTTGATTTTCCTGTCCCAGTGCCCAAGATGTTTCCCACAGTTGTATGAGAGTGGCTATTTTGTGTTGTGACATTGTAATGCTTTTCCTCTGTTGCTCTAATACCTGCTCTTTTATCCTTTTTTAGACCGATTTCCCCCCCTGTTAGTAAATTTATTGGCTTGATGCTTTATGGACACTTGTCTTTTTATGTGCTATAATAGCATCTCTGATGCATTCCCTGCAGGACTCCAAGAGAGATCACAGTGATGAATATTCACAAAGCCATCTGTAATATTCCCTTTCTTGACTTCCTCACAAACAAACATATGAAGATACTAAACGAGGAGCAATGAAATAGAGCAGAGAAGATGCTACAGGAAAGGTGGATTTATGACTGAAGTTGGGTTGACAAATCCAGTATTTCTGTAGGACACTATTATATACACTTATAATATTGGGCTACTAGATTGTTACCTCCAATTAAAGATGCACCTTAAAGCAACAACATGATGCTCTGTTCCAAATCAAGTTGTTAAATGTCAGTGTTTACTTGGTAAGTGTATGTTCAGTGGCTGAACAAACATTGTCAGTTTGCATCAAGTTGCTAGCTGTGAGAGACTCCACAGGCCTGGTCCCTCTGAGACAGCTGAATTGATGAGGTTGAACATTTTTTTTAAGAAACTGTACTTTTTGATGGAGTGTATGGATGAGTTAATTTCCCCATGCAGCGGGTAGAGCAGTTGCTTTGGCACTCTGAATATGAGAAAAGTCAAAGGCAGCTTTCAAAGGTGGGCCATTTGAGTAGATGGGTGGGTTGGTTGGGTTTGGGGGAGCAGAAGGCTAATGGCTGCAACAAATTCTGCCAGTCCTGCTTAAGCATGATGTATGTGACTGAGAACGCAGCTGGGTAGGCTTATCATTAGCTTATTCAGCTAAGTATCACCTAACTAAATTCTTTGCCTTTCTAGAGGAGATGTCAGATGTCACCTTTCTTAGTGACCTCAGAAAGGGTAGACTGGCACATGCTCGGTCAAGATGAACAAACCATAAGTCAGGCTTGGTAAGATTTGACTGACCACTTGACCACATGGGAAAGGAGAGGAGCAAAGACAGTATTCAGTGTTTGTGGGCTTGGACTGGCTGAAACCCTTTGCTTGCCCAGCGAGTGCCTCCGCAGGCTGCCAGAAGGTTTGGAGTGTGCTGGAGGGCAGGTGACCAGCTGTGTTGTACAAGTCTTGGTGTTTTGACGGCATTTGCTAATCATCAGCATGGATTGTGAAGTGCTGTGGGAGCAACACCGCTTTGGCTTAACACGGAGAGGCCTGATAGGATCAAAACTTCAGATTTGATGCTTGTGGGGACCTCCTCTCATGTCTTGACTGCAGGAAGAAGCTCTACTACTAACCCCAGCACTTAATCTGTCTCAAGAACACTGGTGTAGGAGACATGTCTGCAGCCTGGCTGTCAAGACCTTGCTGGAGAAGGCTTTGCTGACAACATCCGACCACCCCACATCCACCACCCCTCTGTCCTGACCCATGGGTACTTGCTAGTAGTGTGAATAAGCCATTGTAAAGTTGGTGGGACTCCTGTTGGACTGTCATGCTTTCAGGGTGCTTGTTTTGTGAGGCAGTGCTGTCATGTGGGTGGAACATGGGTCAAACAGCCAGAACCTCCAAAGCGCTGATCTCAGCTGGGTCTCTGATCTGCTGCATGGCCTTTGATTTAATCACTCTGTGCCTCAGTTTCCCCATCTCTGAGCATGGGGAGCAGGATACCTACCTCACAGGGGTGTGCTGAGGCCTCGCTCTTGTTGGTGCCGTGCTTTGACAATACAAAGCCTTTTATAAACATTAAACTACAGTTACCTTTCCTGGCCTAGGGTAGGAACAGAAATCTTAAAAATGTTACCTTTTGGTGCTTTTTTCGGCTAGAAGACAGGTGATAGTAACTCCAATAGTGTGCAGGAACTGTGGAAAACGGTTCAGTTTAGAGGGTGGTTTTAGGCTTCCAAGGAGAGTAGCATAGGTTTGATGCAGTTCTTAAACTGAAGAAGGTACTGTGTACCTTAGATGAGGTGCTGCCTGTCTTCTCCACCTTAAAGAAAACTAGGGTCTGCAGCTAAGCCCTTCTCAGTTCGTCAGAGCTAACAGGGACTTACAGTTCGCTTGAGTAAGAGTGGCAGAAGCTGGCCCTTGAATCTAGGAAATGGGACCAATGGATGAAATCCAAAGAGCATTCAGAGAAGGACTTAAATGCCCCCTAGAAAGGGCATTTCAGATGCTGTGGATTCAAAAGATAATCCTGGCTTGTTAGGGTGAGCTGAGTGCAGGATTGCCTGCATGACTGAAGTGCACAGCTTAGTTTTTCACCTGAGGTCAGCGTGAAGGAGTCAAGTAGTCATGATGATGTTTGAGTTCAGTGCTGAGAGTCAGGAGGAATCCAGGTAGCTGTGGAACTGCAGGCCCCACAGTTTTTTTGTAGGCTGTAGTGAAGTCCATACTGGTTTGAGGCACCCCTGTACACAGCTTTTAGAAAAGGGCATTTTCAAGATATCTGTCACTATCGCTATGACAGCCTGCAGGTTGTGTGGGAACAGCCTTTTGGGCAAACTCAGTCGTGCTATGATCTTCTGCAATGACACATGCATTTCCAGCCCACATCTCTTGTGGGCTTAGTTTCTGGGATTTTGGTAAACCCAGAGCAGCTGTCGAGGATGCAGGAGCTTGTCTTTGGGCATCTGTTTGCAAATTGTGGCTTCTTTTCCTGTGTCCTGCTTTTCTGTGAGGACTGGAATTTCAGAACGAGTCCTTAACCTGGCCGTGAAGCAGGCAGGTAAATGCCCCTTGTTCTTGATGGGGTTCTTGCAGTGGAGATCTATTGCTACATTTCTGAGCAACCACAGGTTATTCTCCTAGGAGATGCTATATTAATAATATATAAAGTTTGCTGAAGAAAAATAAAATATTAAAAGCAGATAGAAAATAACACATTTGTTTAGTCCTTCAGATGTAGGAAACGTTTGCAACAAGTTCTTTGAATTTTGAAAAGCGGTGGGAGAAAAATCTGTTGGTGAGAAGTTCCTGTGGGAATTGCTTGGAGATGAGTTAGAGGTTGTGGAATTTCATGCACCTCTTCAGGTGTGTGAAATGCTGCAGATGATACGGCGTGTTGAAATGTTACGGTATATCTCTCTGGCTTTCTAAAGAGTCTTGATACAAGTTAAAGATCTCTTTACAAATATTGCCCCTATTTGTAATGCTGAGTGTTTAAATCCTTCATCTTATCTGTATTATACTGTATAATTGTGTAAGATACGTATGTTTACAATAAATTCTTTTATTAGCTGTGATAGAGTTGTCTTGACTGTCACCTGTCACTTGAAGTTTCTTCGGATCCACATAGTTTTGTGTGCTTTGTATATTCAGAGTGTTTTAGTTAGTCTCGATAAAAATTGGTGGTTGTGGAATTGATTGAAGGAGAAGCTGTAATTTTTCCCTTTTCTAGTTATTTTTAAAAGCTCCTGGTTTTGGAGGTTTGGGGGACGGGAAGCCAGCATCTCAGCAAGCTCAGCTCCTCCAACTCTTCATCCTCCAGCTTTTCATCCTCCAGAGCAGCCTGTTGAAGCAGCGAGTGGTTGGTTTGTGTGCAAGGCTGAAAAGCGGGGTGGGTTGGCGTTGGCTGGCTCTCGGACACCCGCCCAGCTGCTTGTTCTCTCCCCCCTCAGCAGCACCAGGAAGAAAATAAGACCAAAAAAAGATAAAAACAGGGACATCATGCACCAATTACCATCATGGGCAAAACAGACTCAACTTGGGGAAAATTAGTTGAACTTGTTGCCAGTTAGAAGAGAGTTGGATGGTGAGAAACAAAACCAAAACAAATAAAACCCCTTTCCCCCCACCCCTTTTTTCCTGAGACCTGACTTCAGTCCTTCATTCCTGACTCCCACCTCCTCTCCCCCGCAGGAGCTGCAGGGGAAGGGGGGGTACCCTTCACATTCTCTTTTCCAGTCCTTCCTCCTGCCTTTCTTCAACAGCTCTCACAGGGAGGACACCCACGCCCTCAGCAGCCTCAGGGGCTCGGCGCCCTCAGCTGCCCTGAGGCGGCTGGAACCGGCTGTGTCCGGCAGGGGCAGCCCTGCCTCTCCTCACAAAGCCCCACAGCCCCGCTGCCAGTGCCTGGGCATGGACACTGGCTACAAAAAGGAATGGAAAAAAGTAAGAAAAGCTCATTTCTCCATTTTCCTCAGGCTGTCACGGGGAATCTTAGGTGTCTGTGAGCAGACATCACACACTGTTGTCTTTCAGAATACTGCAAAACTGGTTCTTGTTTGTACTGAATCCCACAGAAGTGCCTCTAACAGAGCGCACACTGCACTGCCTGTCGCTGCCAGAGCCAAACCATGGTGACAATGGGCCAAGGCTGGCCGGCCACCCAGTGGCTGGGCCCCTGAGGCAGGCACCCA
Organism: Pterocles gutturalis; assembly: GCF_000699245.1. NCBI lineage: Eukaryota > Metazoa > Chordata > Aves > Pterocliformes > Pteroclidae > Pterocles > Pterocles gutturalis. The sequence continues at coordinate 49,508 of NW_010121435.1, forward strand.
CGGCTGCCCTCCTGGCTGCGGAGTTTGTGAAAGCACCTCCAGGATGTGGTGGTCAGGGGCAGCGTGCCCAGAAGGTGCCCAACCACCCAGTTTAGAAATGCAGCCATTTGTACACTGAGCTGGCACAGCAGCACGCGGTGTGTCTGGGGCCCCAGGTGCAGTCTTGGTGACACCAAAGCCTGCGCTACCAGGAATGAGGACTGTCCATCCCTTCTGTGCCATCTCTGCCCTGGAAGCAAACAGCCTCTCTGGGCTACGTGCCGCCAACATTGTTTTGGGGTAACCAGGTTGGTCCTTAGGGTCATATGTCACTGCTGTGGCCAAGATAGAGAAAACCGGTATGAGTAAGGCAGAGGTGATAGGTTTGCATCTGATTGTTCACCTGCCAAGAAGTTAGTCCAATGCAAAGAGAAATGTGTGTTTTATGAAAGCAGGTAAATCATTAATGTGTTGCTTGTGAACTTTTCAAGTTCAGGTAAAGAGAACTGTCCTGGGTAGTGGAGTATTTCCTGCACCAGAGCTTCACCTGAGCAGGTGGAAGTGCAGCTGTTCACAGCTCCCCGGCATGGCGGATGCAGCTGGCACAAAACTTGCTCTCAGCATCCCATCAAGGCCAGGTGTCAGCAAGATGGAATAGAACGAACATGATCAGTGTCACTCTGTAGGTAGTAAATTTAGTAAATTAGCTTCAGGTGTAAAACCTTCCTTTTAAAGGCCATTTCTTTGTTTGTCAAATAACGCTTGTTTGCTGTATGATTCACAGTTGGAAAGCCTTGATGGGCTTGGACAGGAACCCAGAGCAACTGGAAAGACAAATACCAGTGTGAGAGCAGTGTTGGAAGCAGTCTTGGCATCGTGACTCCCTGGAGCCTGCAAAGCCTTTGTAGATTTCCCTCTTCAGAGGATCTTGGTGTGATACCTTTCAATTTGGTTGAGGCAGGCACTTTCTGTGCCAAATCGCGTATGTTGCAGCCACCAGCAGATTGTTGCATCACCCTGCCCCTTACAGTGGTAAGTACCTGTTTGGTTTTGCTTCCATTTGTCCCTCCTGTAGCTGGAGCTAGGCAACAGCTTGTGAGCCTTTGGCTTTCTCCTGGAAGTCTTCTGAGGCGTAGCTAGAAGGAGCTGGTATTGCACTATCTGGGGAAATGGTCATACCTTCGGCACCTTTACCCACTAAAATGTTCTTGGGAGCAACTGTAAAGCAGTGGTCTCTGTTAAAATTTAAAGCTAGCATAATTTTCCTATGATCTGTGTGAGATGGCAGAGTGAAACTGAGGTGAAATGCAAGTTGCTTGTCCCCTTCTGTTAACAGGACACATTGTGGGCACTGTTGAAAGGGGGTCTTGAGAGCATGGCACCTGCATCAGAGCTGATCTAGCTTCTGTGTGTCTGATAGTGAATGTAGCAAATTGGTATCATTGGGTCGTCCCCTTTTTTCCTTCATGTTGATGGATTGCTTGCTGAATAGTTTATTTTCCCTTTGAAAATGTCTGGGGAAAATCCCGTGAGTGATTATGAATTCTGCAGAGCAACAGCTTTCCTTTGGAAAGCAGTTGCACTTTCAAATCAGGAGCCAGGCCACAGCTTGAAATGTGCCTTGGAAGCCATTCTTGCTGGGGGTCTGTGCCTGCAGATAAGCTTGAGGAGTAAGGAACTGACTGCTGATGGCTGTGAATGCAATTGGGCGTCTCCTGAACCACTTGCTTGGTGTCCTGTGCGTCCTGCTGTCCTGCACGTGCAGCTGCGCAAGAGAAATGGAGTGACAAAATGTCCTGCAAGGTTGAATAGCCCAGGGTTATGTTTTGCAACAACAAAAAAAAAGGGGGGGAGAAAGAACCAATTGCCAAAATACATTTTAATTTATTAAATTAAATCCAGTCCATTTGATAAAATACAGGCTTGTTATATTACCAGGTTTTTTATAACTAGGTTGATTTTTTTTTTTAAGAAATACAGTGAATTAAGAGGAGAGACTGAATAGACAATCTTTTTTCTTTTTTTTTCTTTTTTTTTTTTTTTTTTGCTGTTGATAAAGTCCAGGATTGAAATGAACTTAAATAATTTGAACAAAACTGTTAAAAACATTATAAAGAGATTAAACAAGCAGATTGCATTCTTAGAAACATCTAACATGCAAAACCTTTAGTACAGTTTGAATGTTTCAAATGAATTTCCTGAAAAATTAATCTCCTGGAAAACTATTTTGGCAAGCACTGGTATTACTCTAGGTTCCTCTGGGTCCAAGGATGAGTGTGGGAAGTGCCATCCCTTGTCCCAGCTAAATGCAGCTTCCTGCAGATGTTACCTGTTCTCATGGTCATATTCAGTCCTGCTAGTATAGCAAACAAGAGGTGGCACCGTTAAATTCTCACATAATGCAGTGAGAAGATGCTGTCTGCATGTATTCCAAATATAATCCACATACCAACAGTTCAAAAAATGTTCTTATGGGAATTCTCAGCAATGCATATGTGTTTCCAGAGTGTCCAAAGTTCATTAAATTTGCCTTAGACTTCAGCTAGTAGGAAGGCTAAGAAAAAAAAATCTTCCTGTGTTAAAATCTATTTCATTACAGATGAATTCATATCCAATCCTTGTTCAAGTTTGAGGATAGTTTCTTTTCATTCTAGCCAACACATTTGTGTGTTGCAAACACATGAAGTAAAAGTTTTTCAGTTTTTTCCCCCAAAGTAGTCAGTAAAACCATGAAATAAACAGGAGACTATATTGCATAAATCGTTGAGATAGAAACTGTAAACCCACTACAGTCTCAATGAACAGAGGCTAAAAAATGGTTTCTTAAAACACATGTACCTCAGCAAAAGTTAAATGCACACCAATCTAAAAAAATCAGTTTCAGAACAATGACACTTAAAATGGCCTATCTTAAAAATGAACGATGTCTTACATTCTACATCACATTTTTCTTTAAGAAGAGTTTCTAAGTAACATTCGCTTCTGGTTGTTCCTAGCATTAGCATTACCAATATACAGGCAATAATTTAGGAATTTCAAGGCAATATTTTCCACCTTGCATATGCAAAGAGTTAACATTTATTAAAAGTATAAGCATGTCCTTTTCATTAAAGGATCACAAATTGCTTTAGGTAAAATCCATGTACAATATTTACACTCACCCTAACAGCTATACAAATTACATAAATATCTTAGACCCTCTGGAGCCTGCTAAGTGCCTAGCTGACTCTGTCCATGCAATCCTCTCTGAACCAGGCTGGTGTGTTGCTGTCAGCGCTGTCACCCAAAGTTCAGTCCCCTCTTGCTCCTGCATCAGCCCACCAATTTTGGAAATATCCAGCTTTCTAGCCTTAAAGCCCCAAGACACCACATGTGCTGGATTTATTTTAGAGTTCAGTGATGCTGGCTTCCTCCAGCTTCTCAAACAACCCTGGAAGTTCAGACCAGCCCCTTTGATGCTATGATTCTGGTGATGTCATTTGAGGTCCTATTTCCAAAGGCCCTCAAGAAGCTCGGAAGTCAGCCACACACTCCCTGTCTTTCACTGGCCTACTTAGAGGGTACTGCTAAATGAAACTCTTTTTGGTTTTAATTATCCATCCTGCTTGTGATTGTTTTCCCTCCCACCCTGTGTGGTTAAGCGTATGGATGTTGCCAGCAGTACTGCCTTTGCTGCCCGAAGTCAATATCCTAATGTGACGCCAGCTGGCATGGTAATAAACCTGCTCCCGTGAAAAACTAGGTCACTCCTCGCAGCGTGGTTTGCCAGTTCTGAACCCAGCGCTTTGCAGTTTGTTGTGTTAACAGAAAGCGTGTGTGCATATCCTTAATCACTGGAGCTGCTTTTGATAATGCCGGTTCTTTGATCTTAACACCGTGGCTCATGAAAATTGCATAGTGATACATCTTAGTAGAAACACCACATTTGAGCAGCCTGGGTGTGAGGAGGGTCCAGGTTCACACGTTGAGGATCCGTGACGGCGCCTGGAAAACAGCAGAAGGGTTGGGGGAGAACCTGGTCTTCACCTCTGGGATCTAGTGGGGTGAGAGAAACATTAGTGTGACACAGGGTGCACCTGTCTGGAGAGTTTGAGGGGTCTGGAGTGTTCTACCTGCTCTCCCCTGTAATGTGCCACTACCCAACAAGCGTCAGCTCTTGGCTGGGCGTCGATGAGACTGGCCTCAGCGTATAGGGTGACTCAAGGGCAGATGTGATGCTGCGCCACTGAGGAGGGGCTTTGTTGTAACCCAGCCCTTGGACCTTGAGGTGTGTGGGGTGGTGGGGTAACTGGCTGAGCAGGCCTTGGCAGGAGCCAGCATCTGCAAGATAAAGAGCCGCCCTCTTCACAAAGCGCCGCTGGCTCATGCTCTACAAACATCACAACTAAGTCACCGCTGGACTGGCGCTGGATTTAAGGGAGAGGAATTACAGTGGTGTGTGTCTGGTCCTTAACCTTCTGGTGAATGCCATCCAGGCCCCATCAGAATGCTCCACTGTAATGCTTTTTGGGGCCACAAGCTACATGTGCTGTGAACAGAGGCACAGACCTGGAGTACTGAAAGGAGAAAAATTGGTTACTGGCCATGCCAGGCTGTGAAACTGCAAGGAATTTGATAAGGTTGTAAGCTCCTCAGGAATGTAGGAAACGTAGAGATAACAGAGGTTGCTCTCTCTGATGTCTGTGGAGTCAGAATTTCACAGGATATGTAGCTGTTGTGGTTGCACTGGAGCATGAAGGACACCTGGATGCTTGTGTCTTTCCTAATGCTTAAAACCCAAAGGATTTGTAACAGGACTGGCCTTAGTTGTGCATCCAGCCCAGGACTCTGAGTGACTCTGGCCATAAAACATGAAAGGGTGGAAAGCTTTGCTGGGTGCTGAGTATTCTGATGGCACCATCAGCACAGAAAGAAGAGCAAGACCACAGGCAGAGAGTATAAGGAAAGCTATTGATCTGTTGTTGCGTTGTTCTGATTTTTCCATTCCTCTGGGGACGCATCTGACACGCTAAGGAACAAGAGGAGTGTCACAAACTGCCTGTGCACAGCTCGGTAACTGGGGAGAACCAGCAGTCTGAGTCCTACACATAGGCTGTCAGGACACAACATAAACCTGACTCCCATGTGTCCAGCAAAGCCACCGGCTTCAGGCAAGAGGGAAAGTCCAAATGGCCAAGTGTAAAGCAGGGAGAGTCTGACTTCTGCTTGAACTGATGGCTCCTTGGCACCATCTTCATTGCAGACTACACCTTTCCCATGCTGTCTGTGGGAGAGGTTGTGGTGGTATCTTGGGGCTCCGGGAAATGGGACCTTTGCTTACATGGTCCAGAGTACAGTATCCTTGGCAGCATGTGTTTGTGTCTGGGATTCCAGTCTTTTCTTTCCCTTCCTCGAGAACAGGGATAGGGACTCTGAGTGGTTCGTCTATGACCCTCTCCTTTGCATCCCATGTGCCAAACAGGAAGGCACTGTATTTTGCCCCTTCGAGGTCAAAATACAAGATTAAATACATGGGTCAAAATACAAGATTTGTGTTAAATACCCTTTATCCTCATTGCTGCACCTCAGTACGCAGCTCAGACTATTCAGAGCAAGGAGGAAGTTTTGGTGAGGTTTGCAAATTCTGTTTTGCCTGAGGTTGCTGTCCCACTTTCAGTGGAGCTGGATATACCCATCGTGTGCCTTGTTGCAGCAGTGTGCCAGCAATCCTCTGTGGAGGAGGCACTTGACTGTCTGCTGATTAAACACTTCTTTCTCGTCTTCTCCAAGGCAAAGATTTACTTTTTACATATGGCCCTGGAGTAGCTGCTGTTGCTTCTGATGGCACGGCACGCTGGGGCTGGGGTTTTCAGCCCCAGCCCTGTTTCTGCTTTCCAAGTCAGTTGGTGCAGCCTGTGAACAGCTTTTGCAGTTGGTTGTGAAGTGCTGTTCTCTTTGGTGGTCTAATGCAAAAAGCTAAGCTAGAGCCTTCTCAGTGTGCACTTTCCTTCTTCGTGGGGACAGGGAGTGTGTGGGGCCTCGCCAGGGAAAATGCTGAGTACAGAGAACATTTCTTCGTGGGATTTTCAGTAATGTTTAGATGTATTTTGCCAGCAAGAAAACAAAGTTACGCTTGTATAGAGGGTTGCAGAAACTCACAGAAAAATCCCAAGGAAGTCTCAGAGAGTCTCAGAGACCCAAGAGCTGTGCGGCTCGGCTGCTCACCACAGCTATATCATGTGCTGGTAGCAGGGGCAGATTCTGCCCTTACCAGCACAGGGGAGTTTTGTCCTGTCTAGGTGGGTGCTGTTCCTTAGGCAGTGATCTGCAAACGTTCCCATGCAAACACCTGTGTCCGTGGTTGGTGTCAGCACCAGAGGCTGAATCTTGTGCTACAGCCCTAATGCTAGTGCAGGCTGATTGCTCTGAGTGCATGCAGAGGGTGTTAAATGCACCTTACACAGAGAGACAGAATGATACACACCTTGTACATAAGGAATCCAACTGAGGGAATCACAAATTTTGACCTTCCTTTAATTACCTTAAAATCTGCCTTGTAGCTTGTCTCTTGAACAAAGTGGTCTTCTGGGATAATGAAGCCTTGCTTTGTCTTTATAGGCTTGGATGGTTTTGCTCCAGTCCACGGGCGATACTCTTGCCTGGAATGAGATTGTCAAGACAGAAGAACCCATAAAACACAATGTACTCGCAGGGTGCTTCTGCTCAGAGTGGTTGCAAAGCCAGAAGGCAAGGCTGGTTACAATCAGCTCATAAGATGAACTTGTCTAAGGCACACTGAGAATAAAAGAACTGAGTCTAGAGGCCTGCCTCTCAGAAAGCCCAGTCTGAAAGATGCGACAGGGCATAGACTGGGCTAACTGGCTGCCCTGACTTAACTCTTCTTTTATTCCTGGCAAAATGTACTTTCTCCCAGAGGTGCTTAGTGCTTTCCTCCTGGATAAGAAAAAGTCAGGGTGACTTTTTTCTTGAAAACTCATTGACCATTGCAATGTAAACCACTGTCTGACTCATGGGCCACTTACAATGTAAAATACCTTGGTCTGGGGCTGTGAGTACCTAGCCCTCACACATGTGGAGGGAGGCTGCAGCTGTTTGATGTTCCCTTACTTGGCTTTAGCTCTCTAGACAGCAGGCACATTTGCTAACTTGTGCTGTGCTGCGCCTCTGTGGCAATTCAGTCTGAAGTACATCCAAAGGGAGACACCATCTCAGCTGGCAGGTGCTTCCACTGATATTTTCCTTCAGATGGCGGCAAGCGCTTTGACTTTGCATGATAATGTCTGAGAGGAAGCCACTTGGCTGACTTTCTTTTGGAGCAGTGACAACTCAAAAGTGGGTGCAGAGACCTCACTGGGAAAGGGGCAACACATGTTTTGAGAGCACTTAAGAACAGCACTGCAGGGTCTGGCTTAACTCAGCTGCCAGCTCCCTTTGCAGCCTTCCCTCTGGTTCTCTGTACCTCTCATCACAAACAGGCTTCACTAATGCCCTCTCCATTAGGACTTTCTGGACACTGCAGTAGCAGCCAGCTGAGCCGGCTTGTTTGCTCTCAGAAGACAGAAGTCTGCTCTTTTTGCGTACGTATCTCTGGCAACCAATTCAGGCAGCTCCTGCAGCACAAGGAGATGCAGCTATTGAAGCTGTGACAATTTTACATTCATACAATTTAAATAATAACTGAATTTTACTAGCTGACAGGATCAAAGGGCAAGGCTGACTCCTGAGCCATGTCCAGGCTAGGGAAATAGGCTGTGTTTTAAAGTGCCAAGCTTAGCTTTGGGCACAGACTTTCTAATTTTCATATTTTGTAAGCATGTTATCTGCTATATTGATAGTAGCTGCAAATTCTTCTTTTAAAAATCTTGAAATTTGTAAGTGCGGAGTTTTATTTTGGAATGCATAGTTTGGTTCTTGATCCTTTTAGTATATTACCAAAACATCCACGGCCTGGTTTATGCTTGATTACTAAAAATAGACTCAGCCTTAACATGCTGCCTCTTTTCTTGGTTGATTTGTAGATGCAGGGTACAACCTTAGACTGTATCGAAGCCAGTGAAAAACCAGCATGCTAACAAAATTAATTCTAAAAAATTAAGTTACTGGTTCTTGACTGAGTTAGCTGCTGGCACTGGCCTCCTGTCAGGACAGATGAGTGCGGGTGTAGGCACAATTTGACAGGAAGAAGCCTGCAGCTGGGGCTGACAGCAGCTTGTCAGCTTGAGGGAAGGTGGAGTGAGTTCTTAAATCTACTCAGTTGTAATGGATATTGCTCTACAGAAGAGCTTCCTGACCATCGAAAAGCAAACCAGGCCCCCCCCTCAGGTCTGTCTATGTGCACTGCAAATCTTCTCTCTGATGGTTTGCTCTCACTGTTCTGAGCCACCACTTTCCACCTTCTCTGCATCTTGCTGTTCAGGCTTGCTGAGGCGGCAGGTTAAGTGCCTGCACAGCTCTCCCCGTGCTGGTGGTGCGGTTGCTGCTGCTTTAGCACCTCAGGATAAGGAAGCACCTTTACAGAAAGCTGATTTTGACCAAGCAATGCCCCAAGAAGGCAACTTTTCAGCAGGGAACCCCAGACGTGTGTGCATGCTGAGTTAAATCTGAGCTCTGCTCTGCTGCACAGCCAGCGGGCGGACACAGAGCTACTGGGCAAAATACCAGCAAAATGGTACAAAGCCATCAATTACATCCCAGCAGTTTCCAGGAACTGGAACCTGCCACCCCACATAAAGCTGGATTGCCTCAAGAATGCTGGTGGCATTGATTACTAACCATTCATCCTCGTGCCGGCTGGTCTCCCGCGGCATTACGCTGCAATGGACTGGGTCCCCAGCTTTCAATGAATGACTGTGCCACCCGTCTCTGCAGCCAGCTCTGTGTCACTGCTTTGTAGCAGATCATTTGCTGATTTGGGCAGCCCACAAACACAGCCCTTTTGTATCTCATGACCCTCGTTTTGCCTGGAAGCCAAATTGTTCTCCTCTCAGCCTGGATAGCCAAAACTATCTGCACATACTTGTAATGAAGAAATGCTCTGCCTTCATCCACAGAAACAGAAATGTGAAGGCAGTTACAGTTACAGCTCAGATCTTAGTTTAAGATATCAAGTGTCAAGATTTAGTGAGTGCTTCCCGCCTTGTACTCCCTGGTGCGACATTTGCTCCCTGTGCTTGAGGGAGCCAAAGCATCAGGTCCAGCTCAGCCAGTGTATTACCGCTCCCGCCCTTCCCCATGTCCATCCCTGCAGGTGGTGTCTCACCCAAGCAGGAGTTATTGGCAAGAGAACAGCACAGTGGAAGAGGAAATTGCAGAAATGGCATGGAGAAGGAGAGAGCCCTGCATGGTGTGACATCCAGCCACTGCTGGGGATGAACACAAGAGACATTGACTGTTGCTGCTGAAGATAGACATCTTCGTCCTTCCTGCTTTATCTGTCCTCCTCCTGTCCTCATCCCTAGACAGCAGCAGTTGCCAGGTGACTTTGGGGCTGCAAGGACCTGCAGTAGAGGGGGAATAGCCTCCAGGCCCATAACTCAGTGTCCAGGCTCTCTTTAGGTTCTATTTTGTTCTCCATTGTTACAACCTAGAGGTGAGATTTTTTGATCTCCATAAATAGAAATGACCCAGTGGTACTTAGAAACACTAAAGCACTGGGGCTGTGAAAGAAAAAGACCTCCTGAGTTGTAGGCAGGCTTTAGAATAGTAGAGATCAAAAGGGAAGGGCTGCTTTCTGTGTGATGCTCTTTCTTTACCTCCAACTCACTCTAGGAAGCAATAAGAAGCAGCTTTTTGCGGGTGGTTGCCCTGCTACTCTGTGGAGCTGCTTTGATCACATAAATCACTGGTTTGTCGATCACTTCCTCTTTCTTGTAATTGGTTAATAGAGCCCAGGGAAAGGCGTTTCTTTTGTAATGTGTCAGGATGAGTTGTCTGGAAGGAAGGGTTTGGTTCAACGCAGTGTGGAGAGTGGGAGGCTAGTGGCCTGCTGGGACACTTTAGCCCCCCAGCAGAGATGGGAAATGGAGCACGTGGGAGTACAGCTAATGTGCATGCTGGAAACAGGAAAAAAAAAAGTTAGACTGTAATTACCAGAGGGCTACTATGAAGCCCAGCTTTGAAGAGAGCTGTTTCAGCAAGCTGGTGGTTGTGTGCCATCTCTCTCCCCAGGTGAGCAGGACCACCTGTACCAGGGCTGTCAAACAGCCCAGGCAAGGGGTCAGGGAGGGGCAGTGCTGCAACCAGCTCTCACCACGGTTCACCATGTGGCCGCACAGACTTCAGGGCATGATTTGGGAATGATGGACTCAGGACTGGTCCTTCTGTTCCTTCCAAACACTACATGCTGCTGCTGCAGCTGAACTTGTTGGGTGCTGTGAGCCATACGACTGCCAGCCCATGTGCTGCCTCAAGCTCTTCTCCCATTTCATGCTCTCCACAAATGCTTTCTGGCTTTACAGAGAAAGCTGTCTGCAAAATTTTTTTAATTTTACTGACCTAGTGAAAATCTAACCTAGAAAGCTCTTTGATTTCACGGAGGAAGGAGGGAGGCAGAGGGTAGGAATACCAACTGTCCTGTTTGCAATGCTGGGGCTGCCATTTGCAGCCAGATTTACCTTCAGTATTTATAGTATTCCTTTGCCTTGTAGTACACCCACCACAAGTGCCATCATAGTTGGTGCTTTAGTACCTCATCTTTATGTCATGGTTTGCTTCACATGATTAATTATCAGGGGCATTTTCAGTGCATTATAATCCAATTTCTCATTTAAGAAATAGAGGAAAAGGCTCGTCCTGTATAGCTGAACGTAACTCTGAGCTATACTGCCTAAGCTAGCCTGCATTTATTCTGCCGCTGCCCTCTTCCATCTCATACCCAGCACACCAGTGAGAATCAAGCAGCGTAGTGAATGTTTGTCACATTTCCCCTTCAGAGGTGAAGTTCTGTATATATTTTGGGCGTTTCTGTTATTAAGATTTTCTTTTCAAAGTACACACTACTCTAGACATCTGTTGGGGTAGCAAGACTGGTGCCTGTGGGGCTCAGGCAGAAGGTGGTGGGGTATGAAATAGCACCCCATTTCCAGTGCCAGTCCTCATAGGTGCTCAGGCAGGTTCATGGTACAACCGGGCAGCCACCACTTCAGGTGAAATAGTTTTTTTTTCTTTTTTGCCCAGGCAGAGCTGGGCAGCCAGTGGTACTCTCCCAGAGGAGAGGCTGCATCTGCTTACAGCAAAGACCTGCACAGGTCAGGGTGCTGTGACATCTCCGGTCAACAGCGGATTGTAAATGTCATGAGTCATGGATGCAGCAGTGATAGCTCTGCAGGATGGACAAAGCCAGGAGGCCTCCTGGATAACAGAGCCATTAAACTGCTTTTCTTATGAGCTATGCCAGACACTTGCGTGGTGCTGGAGGCCCTTCCAAGCCTTGGACACAGGAGCAGATTGTGCCTATTCTCCCATCCAGCCAAAGAGCACAGAAATGGGGGAAAGGAAAAGCTGGTGGAGAGAAACAGCTAGAGGGGTAGAGAAAAGATATAGCAGAAGGGTAGAGACAAGCACACAGGCATACAGAGGAGGAAAGCAGAAGACATTTGGCTGCTTCCTGTCTCAGCTGTCACCTGTAGCAAAGGCAGTACTTGGAGCTGCTCATAACTCACTGGAAAGAAGCAGCAGTAAAAGACTGGGCTGAAAGGCCAGGAGGAAGAAGCCTCAAGCTTCAAGCTAGTGTCTTAGGGTGAGTTTTGCAGGCTTGTTCTGCTCACAGACAGGTCCTCGAGGAAGGAGCACTCACAGTGGTGTGATAGGATCAGCAGCTGCTTAGCTCTTATCAGAACTGTGTGAATGGGAGTTTGTGGATAGGTCTTAGGCTGTTGATTTTCGTCATTATCCCACTTGCCATTCTTTCTCCTTTTCCTTTAACCTAAGTTTGGGTGCACTTTGAGTGGAGGAAATTCCTCCTACCTTTACGCGACAGCTTTGGTCTTCCCCCCCATCTCAGTTCTGCAGTGTACTTTACAGAACAGATATTCTATCCTGAGCCACTGTTTCCAGCCCCCTCACTCTCTTCCTCACAGCCCTGACCCCCTCCAAGCCCTCCCTTCCCCACGCCAGGCTATGCAGCATACAGCGAGTCTGTCTGGATCCATCCCAATGCCTGCACCAAGCAAGCTTACTTCTTAAACAGCATAAAAATCAGGAGCTTCAGTATTAATTTCCCCAAGCAGTAAGATACTTAAGAATGTAAAGATAACTGTAAGCCTTGATGATAAGAGCTTTACTCCTATTATTAAGGATAAGCATGTGTTTAAATATCTTTCTGGATCAAGGATGGAGCTCCCCATACACAGTGCTATTAACCCTGCCAGATCAGGTATGTGATCCCATACTTTGCTGAACATGATTGCAGGTATTTTCTCTGTTTTCTTCTGCACAGCTGAAATAAGATTCTTTTCAGTGTGAAGCAGTCCCCACAGTTCACCTTGCCCTTCTGCACAAGCGCTGTTTGCAGGCAGGTGAGTAGTATAGACAGCAAAATATGGGGAAAAGTCTAATTCCCCTTCATTCTGCAGTCTCCCCTGGTGGGGCCAGTGTTTCTGCTCCTTGTCACAGTGCTGAATACTTGCCTGAGAAGGTGGGAGTTCAGTTAGCAGAGGGAGCTTCCATGCTGCTATTCCTGAAATCATTGGCAATGGCACATCAGGCCCTTTCCCCCTAACAACCTCAGCCCTTTACACGCTTTCTTTTCATCAAAGCAGCAAAACAAAATTGCTCGCTGTAGGTGAGCAGGAACCCCTGCTGATCTGAAGGCCCTCAGTTTGCCTCCCACCTGCAAACTAGTCAGGTGCTCTCACCCCTGACGCCTGCTCAAAACACCTATAGTACAGAAACACCAACTGCAGAGATTAGGCTCTGCTCCGGGCTAGTTGTGTGCATGTGTGTGTGCAGAAATCCAGTCATCCTCCCCCTTCCCGAGTGCTAATACAAGCAAAGCCGATGGGTGGGGGAAGAAGAGGCAAAGCAATCGCTCACAGCTCTGATGCAACGTTTTCACTTACACATTTGCAGTGCTTTCCAGAAACTGTCAGGTTACCGAAGGGTAGACTGACTGAGGTCTGAAGTGACCTAAAGAAGTACAGCTGAGCCTTGGACCGGGCTCTTCTCCCAGCAATACCAGCCCCAGCAGAGAGGTTGTTACCTTTTCCCCCTTGCCTTCTAACAAGGTAAGAAGATGACATCCAGAGAACAGAGCCGGCTGGAGATACCTGCTGACAGCACCAGTTTTCTCTCATCCACTGTAGAACAGAGCTAAGTAAAGCACTCATCTACTTCTAAAGTGTCTGCTCCATGCTATCAAGACCTAGTACTACAATTAATTATGTGCAAATCTCTGCTGTGTCACATACACAGCACCTGCAACTTACTGCTGAAAGGGAGAAGCCACTTCTGTGACCCCAAAGGATAAACCCTCAGGGAGATGCAGAGAGAGTGGCTCAGCACTTCCTTCCGCCTCCTTCAGCATCACTAAGGTGTGATCTACTGCAACCCTCTGCAGCAGTCCCTGGGATCTTTTCACAATTGGAGCACATCCCATTTTAGCCTTTCAAGTGCAGTTTGTATTGATCTGCGTGGGCCTGCATGCCTGAGTTTCCCCCATGTAGCCCGGTTGGGGTTTGACTTCATTCAGACCCTGCAGAACTCTAGCAGAAATCCAGGGACTGGAGACAGAAGCTGCCCCAAAGATTTGGGGACATGGGGCAATACTTTGGAGCTCAGGCAGCTCTGCTGTCCTTCCACCCTTTATACAGAGTTATTTTTTCAAAATTAAAAATATCTTTTCTTCCTCAGAGGTGCAAGTATTCTTCCAACACCTGCTCCACCTTTATCTTTCTTCTGGCCATAGAAGGGCTCCCCCAGGAGTCACTAGGAATGGGACTGGTCTTGATCACTGATCTTGAGAGTTTATTTTGTTCTGGGGAGTGCCAGGTCAGACTGACTGGCTGCACCATGTACAGACAGTTTTGTATGCAGCTGAGTTTCCTTCTGAGCTTAAAAAAAGAGTGCAGAGAGAAGATGTAGCAGGAACTTGCGGAATGAAGTCTCACGGGAGCAGTGCACTGATGCACAAAAGCACATCAAACGGTGCTGAATGTTACAAGCTACGCTTGTGTGCTTCACAGAAACAAACACGCAATAGGCTGTTACAGAACCATGCAGTCAAAATTCCTCAATTAAAAAGAAACAAACCACAAACCCTAAAAAAACCCCAACACCTTACAGAATTGAGCAAAAAAAACCCAAACAAACCACTACTGCCATTAAAATCTTGGAGTGGACCATGTATCAATGCTGACTTTTCTGTACTGTCGTGTTCAAGTCAGTCTTTCCCTCCCTTCCAGATCTTTTCTCTTTCACATTAAGCAAGCCCAGCCAGCTGCTGAGACCTGACAAAATCACAAAATACAGTCAGAGGCTGCTGACTTGACAGTGTCCACGTGGCAGGAGCTGATCCTGCCAGCAAGAGCCTCATGGTGCATGCCTGACCTGGCTGGGTGCAGAGCCTGCTGCAGCACCCGTAGCACACAATACTCAATTGACCCATTTCTTTTAAGACTGGACACAGCTCCCTACGCACAGAGCCAGGTCCTCAGGGCCACTCTACCTGCTCACAGGGCTGAGGTATAGGGAAGGGATGATATTCCTACAACAGCAGAAAACAGGGAATCTCCCCAAGGTTCTTCTTTAGAAAGGAAATGAGAGTATCTAAACAAATATGTGTGCATTTTCCACAACTTTGCTCCTCTAACCTTTTACTTTCAGTGGTCTCTCTGCAAGGCCCCCTCTCCCTTTTCTCAGACCCATTAAAAGCATTATGGTTGCCCAACCTCCTCCGCCTCAGGACCCAGCATCCTCCAGCTGCCCCTCGTAACAGAAACCCCCTCTGCTCTGCCACAGCTGATCTGCCTTTCCTGATTCCCCAGCACTGCCTCCTCACCTGTGGGTGGGCGCAGCCTACAAGAAGCCGGGCAGAGGGTAGCTTCCAGAGGCTAGTGGAGCTGTGTGTGGCCACTAAGGTACAGCTTAATACTCAAGTAGAGTCCTTCTGGTCTTTGTTAGGAAGATGAAGAACACCAACACTTAATGGTGCTGTTTGGGTACTGCCTGAAGATGAGATGTATGTTTGCAGACTGCAATGCTGCCTTTGGAAAATAACAAGGTAAGAGGAAAGGAGAACTGAACTGTAGTGGTGGTAGTGGAAATCTCCTTGTGGTTGGTAGGTGCTCAGCTTGCAAAAGGGAGCGTGCTGTGCTCTTCTCTGCCTGAGACCAGTGGAGCACTGCTCGGGCTTTGGCATAACTGAAGCTGCCAAATACAAATCCAGTGCCCCAAGAGTAACTGAAAATAAGCGTGAGTAACTGCCAAGTACCAACCACTCCAGTCCTGCTTAGTCTTTCTTAAAAAAAAAAAAAAAGGCAACAAATCAAAATAGACTCTTGTAGCCTGCAAAGCTATTGTGGACTTTCCTCCTACTGCTTGTTGTGACTCCTGTGACTTTTCTAGGGTATGGAGATTTTGTATATTTGCTGTGTTGTTCTGGGTGATTCAAAGGAACTGTGGGAACTACTGGAATGAGACAAAGGTGGCTTGACTTGTATAGTCCTGTCTGCATTAGTTGTACTGAATAGCCTTCCAACTGCTTAAAGATGTTATGTGAGAGCTTTGTCCTGCTGTGGCTGCCTTGGCTCGTGCCTCTGTCCCTGTCCTGTGCTGCTCCTCTAGTCAGCCCTGAGGAGTTCCCTGACTACCTTGATGTCTTACTTTTTCTAAAACTTGTTTTGTTTTGTGTGTTGGTATCTCACCACTGCCAGTGCTTTGTCCTGTGATCTGCAAATTTTTTGCTCTTTCATGACAGTAGTTGAGAGCCCTGTGTAAGAACAGTTAAGTTAGAGGGAAGCAAGCTGTGAGAAATGACTCTTTGCTGGAAGTTGGAACAGCTGTAGGGAAGCTGCAGCTCTAATGTAGGCTAAAGTGCCCTGGCTCTGGGGTCAGGCTGAAGAAGCCGGGGAAGCTTCAACAACAATGTGGAGATGGATGTGGTTCTGAAAGATGAACTTGGCAATCTTGTTCTAGGCAGGTTTATCTGTTGAAGTAATTCCTGTGCTGTTTCGGAAATTTAAAAGTGCTTTTCTCTCACTCTGTGATTGTCCTGTGAGATGTGGCAAAGGATAAAATGGTGCATAAATTAAAACACTGCAGTTATCCCTTCCAGAGTCTGTATGTTAACTGTACTAGTACCAGGGTAGGTGCCTGCTTGCGGAAGAATGGGATAAGCAATACACTCCTTCATACAGGGCTGTAATCCTTCCCAGGGACCCCAGTGTGTTTGGCTTAAAAGCATTGTGATAAATCATCTAATGAACTGCAATTATGAAGAGAAATGTCTCCTAGGTACATAATAGATATTAAGTGTCTAAATACTTGCAATTCTATTGGAATACAAATAATTACTCTATTAGTATACCTTGTGCGTATATTAAAGCCCTCCAAACATCATTATTAGGGAGCATGTAACATGAAACTGGTACAATATTGAACAGCAGCCTTGTAGGAGCTGAAATCCCCTCCTCCCATGGTAACCACCATGGAAGTCAGTGAAGAACAGGGGCTGAGTTTAGGTGTATCCTGCCTTATTGCTTGTTCCAGAAAAAAAGCATCTGTAATTGGTCATACTGATCACAGGGGAAGAAGGAAGGCATCAATACCATAAAAATCACTTAATTGTTTTTAAAAGCCCTTTGGGAAAGGTGGTTTGTGGCAATTTTCCCCCATTAGCCATGCTGCTGTATTTTTGAGGGTATATCCCCTATGTCTTTGCATCTGACTAATTTTTGAGGCAGCAATTTGGTTCAGTTTGAATGTAGCATTCCAGGAGTCTTAAAGGCAACAAGATAATGGCACTGACAGATTCGGGGACCGCAGCTCAGTGCGACTTTTGAGCGTGGACAGGTCCTGGGCAGCTCCGGCTGGGGGAAGTCCCGTGTCTGCCGGCAGC
>NW_010121436.1:0-779 GCF_000699245.1 Pterocles gutturalis
CCCAAACCATCCTGTGACTCTATTTTAGAACAGGTCTATTGGGGGTTGGTCATTCAGCAACGATCCAGCCAAAACCTGCACCTGGAAAACCCTCAACCCCCCGCTGCCAGAGAAGCACATTGACAGAACACTCCCTCTGCTCTTGAAAGACGGGAGGTTTGTCACTCTGCAGCTGAACGCTGCCACAGACAGAGAAGTTGGTTTATTGGTTTTTGAAAGGTAACAAACATTTTGCAGCTTCCTGACTGGACATTTATTCTCCACAAAGCAGAACCAGGAGAGAAGACAAAGGCAGGACAGCTCCCCCAGCTGCGTTTTGCCATCGTTTCGGTATTTAGAGAGAGATCACGGGACCTGGCTCAACGCAACGTGGCAGAGAGCAAGCAGAAGGAAGGGAAACAGTTTGTGACCACACACACACATGTAACACACATTAAATCAACGTGCCTCGCTGCCCGAGCCACCACCACAGACAACCTGTGTCAGGCACAGGCTCAGGAGACCCAGCTCCGCGGTACACACATGGACAGCAGTCAGGGCGCTACGCAAAGCACAGCCGCATGCAAACCTTTGCCAGGGCACAGAAAGATGGTGGTTCTCATGGCAATTCCTCAGCGGCCACGCAAAGCCAACACAGCGCAGAGCACGGTCTAGGGAAGGGAAAAGGCAGGAGGAAACACGAGCATTATGGGGAGAATAGGGTCTTAGCAGCGGAGAAAGATGCACTGCCTGGGAAAAGCCGGAGGTGCTGGCAGGGAAGAGAGCTGGGTGGGGGAAAG
>NW_010121437.1:0-8330 GCF_000699245.1 Pterocles gutturalis
TATATATATATATAAATTTTACTCTAGTTTTACTGCTATATCAGAAAGATCTAAGTCAGATGTTTCAACATTTGAATTTTCTCTTCAGGGTTTTGTTCAAAGCCATTTGACATTCAGAAAAACACCTGTTAAACAACTGCTAACTTTTAGACAGCGTTCAGGGCACATTCACTCCAGTTCTAATCACCTGGGTGTCTGCAGCCAGGTGTATGTAACAATAAACACATTAAATTTGTTATTCTGCAGGGGAAAGACTACCGAAACCAGACAGAGGGAAGATGCGCTTCCATAAAATTGCAAATGTCAACAAAGCTCTGGATTATATCGCCAGCAAAGGAGTGAAACTTGTATCGATTGGTGCAGAAGGTACGTGACAGAGCTTGACAATGCACCTTACTTAGATCCCAGGCATTCACGTTGCAAAGAAGTCTGATAGAGACCTTTGGCCAAATTGAGAGGGCTGTTCTCTATATATGGGTGCCTCAAAAATCCCTTAATATTGATTGCTGACCTGTATCTGTGGAAGGACGAGAGGTGGAGATTTGTAGACACCTGGCAAGGGATAGGGGTATAAATGGGCTCTAAGATTAGTTCATCTCCAAGGCTAAACTGAATTGTCTGTATTTCAGTGGGTATTCAGATAATTATTTCTTCTTTTAGAGCATTACGGTTTTTCCATATGTTGTGAAAAATAAGGAACTCCTTTAGAAATCAGGTTGGATTCTACGGTGTGCTTTATCCAATCTGGGACCTTTTTTATCTTTAGGAGATATTATTCAGACAAGGCAAAGTCTGACATCACTACCAGGTGACTGGGACCTACTCCCATTTTATTATGAGACTGTGGATGGCAGCTGTGTTTCTAAAATTCATATGTAGAGTTAAGGGAGTGATCAAAATAAATTATGGTAGATAGGGAGAGACTGAGCATATGAAGAAAGTGGGATGGGATGTTATTTACTAGAGTTATTGCTTTGTTATTGTTCTGTTGTTCAGGTAGTGAAATAAAAACATGCAGTTGTCTAGCTACATGCTGATAGATGTAAATTCTGAGTAAAAGAAGGTGGGCTCTCACTGCAAGTGAACCTATGCCTCCTATGAGATTCAATTAATTGTGTAAAAGGACAAAGGTCGGTCTAAAACTACCTACTTCATGGAGATACTTGCATAATGCTTTGCATAGCCATTACCATACAAAGGGGTGATGTGGCTAGCAAGATATCCAACCACTCTTGATTCCATAGCCTCAGTGCTGTGCTTTCCATTCCGGGGGCAGCCTCTAACATGTCCCTAGAGCAAAACCCTGGCTGTAAGCTCAGTATCACAGTGAGAAGCGCTGGCTATATTCTATTCACATTGCTAGGGTTTTTTAGATCAATTCATAAGCATTCCCTTCCTGTTTTCAGATTTCTTGAGGCTTATATATGTCTTTATTCTGGTTTACAAACCTTGATCTCAGGGAGCTTACTGTAATTGTGGATGGAGCAAGAAGATTCATTAGGTGGGACAGCGGCATCTGTAGAAGTAATGGAGAGATCTGTCAGCATTTGTTGATTGCACAACTGTTTGACTTAGCCCACTAGGTTCCTCAAGTACTGTTCACCAAATGTGTTCAGTTTCTAGACCTAGAACTCTACAGTCCCAAGAACTGGGTGTTCTCTGGGCAGAGCATTTGTTTGAACTTGCCCTTTATTCATTTGAAACTGAACTGGGTGGGCCATCTGAGTCCAAATCCATACTGTCTATCTTTAGGCACATAACAGATGTTTTCTGGGGAGTAGATCATCAGTGGGGAGACCTGGGCAATTCCCAAAGGCGCTTCAGATCTCAAAAGAGCTGTACTGCATTTCAGAGGTGCCTGGCTCCCTCCATCGGTTGTACAGGCAGTCAGGGGCAGCTGGGCCCTTTGCTCAATTAAATTAAGTGGAATGTAAAAATATGGCACTATCCTAAGCCTCTGCAATTAAGGTTACTCTGAGAGCGACATGGCATTGAGTGGACAGCAGAGGGTACTGAAGAGACAATTTATGTGTGGAAATGAAAATTAAAAGTACAGAAGCCTATTTGATAGCTGGTGCAGACATACTGAGAGCACAGAGCATGGAGCAAATGAATGGTAGTTTCTGTTATGTCATTCTGGGACTCTGAGGCTTCCCTGACAAAAATGAGAGTGCAGCAAAAGGAGTATCTTGTGGGATAGAGTGGTCATTCTCTCTGGTCATAGTACTAGTTAGTGTTTTCACATCTAGATTCTTCAAGCAAGGCTGGAGTATTTAAACTGAGATGCATCAGCTCGTATCTGCTCCTGAAAGGACCAGACCAGCCATGTGCACTCCTGTCTCCCTCATTTTGCCCTGCTTATTGCTGCTTATTTCCGCCAGGGTGGTCAGACTAGGGAGCAGTGCTTGAGCAATTTCTGTATCACCTGAAGGCAAAGCATCTGGGGTAGCTCAGATGAGCTGTTAAAATCACTTAAACTAACCCTGCTGTTCTCCTTGGCAGCAGCTGGCATGAGCCTGCATGCTCAGTGATAATAAATAATTCCGTCTGGGAGGGAGGCAGGAACAAGAGGCAGTAACTTCTAGCTTCTCAACCAGTTGCTGCAAGGTGATGTCGGACCACGCACTTGGTATTTCTTCCTGCATGTAACAGCAGGCCTTAGTTAGTAAGCCAGGAGATTAAGGTGATGTTCTTGGCTGTGCTGCAGGCATTTATTGCCTGTTTCTGGAATTCTCAATCTGTAAAATGGAGGGATTAGAAGCAAAAATTAATTCATTAGCACTAAAAAAAAGCTTTAAGTTCTTGGATGGAAGCAGAGGAGAAAAATCCACTGCTACTGTCGTAGCTTAGGTGCAGAGAGGAACCTGTCATTGTAAGACATTGCACTATGTCAAGTATGGCTACTAACACACATTAGATTACATCCATGTGGGCAGCAGCAGATGGATTCATGTGCCTTCCACTCCTACTCTAAACAGGCTGAACACAAAGCCAGGTCTGGCCCAGACGTGCTTAGTGCCCTGTTGAGTTTACCACATCCCCTCTACTAAATTTGTTATCTAAGGCACAGTGCTGTGCTGATGCAGCAATTTGGTATCACATCTGACTGGGTACAGTTTCACAGTGTGGGACCTCTGGCACCAGTACGTGTTTAAAGAGTCCCTGTGCCCCCTTGTCCTGCATACTTGCTCCCACACTTCGCAGACCTACCCTATCACTTGGGTTGACAACTGTTTCTGGAGCTATGCTGGATCCGCAATCTGATCTGGTTTTAAAACACACTTCACCTCTTTTTTTTTTCTTTTGTTGCATTTTTCAGCATTGTTGACTGGGCAGTCATAGTATGAAGATGGAATGAATGCCAGAAAGGAGGCAGAGCACAGGCTCCTTCAGCTTGTATTATTATCAAAGTCCTTAACCCCTTAACTCACTGCCCCATGTGTGAGGATGGGGCATATGGGCTTGCCTGCACCCATCTGTTTTGGCATTCTCTGAGTTACATGGATGCATGGAATACTTTTTAATTTCCAAAGCATGAAATTTTTGTATCTGCTGAGGATCATGTTTTATTATCTGACATGCTGAGTGGTGAAGATTGTGTAGGCCCAAGGGGACCAACTGGCATTTAAAATGGGACCTCAAAACAAAGATTAAACTGTGATTCCTGGGGGACATCAGTACAAAGATCAATTTAGTATTTTTAAGGGGCCAGGGATATTCTTTAAAGACATCATTACTGTTTTGAGGCTGACTTCCTTGGACTATTTCTTGAGTGAAAAAAAGAGAGGTGATCACCTTTAGCTGTGATGCTGAGCAGAGGCCACATTTAGCTACTCTGATCTGTGTAGTGGAAGAGTCTCTCTCTCCATTGATGATTAAATGAGACTAGAGAGTCAAGAAGCTAAAGCAAAAGCTGTGAAAGTAGCCCTTCTGAGCCATTCACAGTCCAGGAGTTGGGAGTTTTCCCTTAAATTTTTAAAAAAAGTGCAGTAACTCCATTTGCAAGGTAATTGCGTCCTGAATTAAATCAACAGAGATACGGAGAACCGCAGAAGATGAGTATCCTGTTAATAGGAAACACTTCTGTATTGCTCTTCTGGGGAGTGGGAGAAATATTAAAGACCAAATGATCTGTGAATCTGCTACAAAAATGTTAGAATAAAAAAAAAAAAGCCAGAACAGAATAAAAAACCCAAACCTAAAACCTTTAAGAACTTGCTGCACTGCTTTGCTCTAGCTTTTTCCCTAGGCAGTTTTGATTGTTTTCCCTTGCCTTTCCCTTCTCTCTTTTCCTGACCTCATAGGTCAGCAAGACCTTTCTCCCCAGAAAGGTGTAGCTTTGCATATGTGAGGTGTAGGAACTATATTCCTCCCAGAGGAAACAGGCAGCGTGAAGAAAATAATGAATCATAGAATGGTTATGGTTGGAAAGGACCTTAAAGTCTTCTATTGACCTGTAAAGGAAAATTATAGGAATGAATCAGTATTTTTTCATCACTGACACTTTTCAACATTTAGCAACTTTGTTTTCCTTCTGTTTAGATATTTTTCCTTGTCTTTTATACATGGCTTTTTTGTGTTTTATGATAGCAGTAGCTAATGAGAAACCAAAGCTGGCAAATTGCTTGAAAATTCTCCTGAGGCACAAAATGAAAAATTCCCTCTCTTGCTCTTTCATTTTGTCTGTGTGTACATACGGATATGTAAATCAAAACAACGATGTAGTGATTATGCAAATCCATGAACTGATTGCCTGACAATCAGCAGTGCCTCCTGAGTATTTAAATTCAGTTATTTTACATTTGAAGAAATTCTGCTTTACTGTATATACATAACAGACATCTGATCAAAATACAGTTAAATACTTGACCAAGGAGGAGGGAGGAGAAAGGAGAAAGAAGTAGCTACATACCCTAATTATCATTTGTTCTTTTTTGGTTGAAAGAGTTTAGTTTTGAGATTTGAAGAGACTTGAGGTATTTCAGGGCTGATAAGATAGCAATAATGCGTTACAAAGTGAGGTAAGAATTCTGGAAAATTAGTGTGGAACCCAAAGGGGAAAGTGAAAAAATGGCCATTCATATATGAAATAGGATTATCCCACTAACAAAGTATAGACTAATGATGGGTGACATATTTCCTACCACATTTGTTAATTCCATAGGTTCAAATGACAGCTTGTGTCACGTACTGTTGCAATTTAACATGTATTGCAAGTCTCAAAGCTTGCAGCTGCTTTGTTCTGTAAAAGTTGCCCCTGGATTCAGGCAACTTTGAAGTAGCAGAGCAACTACATTTTCTACTGGCACCTCTATTGGCATTTGATGTTCAGTTGAGGAAATTCCTCCTGCTGCAAGTTCCCCCTGTTCCTTTTGCAGAACACCAGTGGCCCCCCCAGGCAGCCACAGCTGCTCCAGTTTTTGAGGAAGGCTGGAGGTGACTTTCAAGCAGGGGAGCAGCTGGTGCCTTCCCTGCTCCAATGATCTTTCGGTATGAGGTGACTGGGAAGACAGTCTGCACTTCCCCTCTCTCATTGTCCACCCTCCTCCCCTTCCAGTGCTGCACTCTCCTTATAGTGTCACTATGTTGTTCTGAGTCTCTCGCTATACTTCTCAGATTGATTTAACATTATCACCACAATAAGTGGTCTGGCAGTACATCTTTTGGTGTTGAGAAGTTTAAGTGGTATCACTGTTCATATGACAGTGTCAGAGCACTGCATTCTGACTTGGCTTCTGGAAGGGACTCCCATGGATGTGTGAGAAGGGTTGGAGAAAGCACCTTCCTAGTGCCCTGTTTTGAAGGTAGACTCAACCAGTCTTGAAAAAAATTGAAACCCTAGAGGTAAAAAATCCCATTTTTTATTGAAGATCCATAAATGCGCATAAGCATCAGAGCTGTAAGACATTACAGCCTTGTGGCCATGTTTCTGAACTGCCAGGAAGGAAGGTATGTAGTCTCAGGAGATGCTGTGTCTCTTGAGCTGTTCTTCTTGCCTAGTCTGTGCTGACACTATAGGTAAAATTCTCAAAAAGGTCTAAATAGAATAGGGGAATTTCTGAGTATAATTTTATTAAAAAAATAATACTGTTAATGTCTTGTGGTTTCTTAAAATTTGGGGTAAGACCATATTTTTTAAATTTCCTTTGTATTTGAAAACAGTAAGGCTAATACTGTTCAAACCTTAAGTATTTCCCTTCAGGCTCTCTCTAAAAAAAAGATAGCCTAAAAGGTAAAGCTTTGAGACAGTTACAACTACCTGGAGAGAAGCCTTTTAGCATTGAAGGGCTGAAGTGACCTTAACCTCAGTAATCTTCAGTCCTACTGCCAGGGTAGCACAAGCAAGTTTGTTGAAAAATGAATGCCGATGAACTCTGTGTAGATAAAGAATTATGGTAGAAATATGACATATTTATGAGAGACAATATATTATTTATAGAAATAGATGATTAAAATAAGACAAAATAGAAAACACATTCTAAATACTACTACTATCTCTTTTTTTCACCTTAGAAATTGTGGATGGCAATGTGAAAATGACGCTGGGTATGATCTGGACTATCATCCTTCGCTTTGCTATTCAGGATATTTCAGTGGAAGGTAATAAAAATGCAACTATGTTAAGTAATTAGGAAATTTGTTTAAAGACATTTTTATATTAGTTGTGCACAAGTGAGATGAGTGTTTTAAAAATGAATTATTTTTTCACAGAAAATGATACTGCAAGTTCCCTACCTGATGACAAAATCAGTTTCTGGAGGAAAAAAGTAATTACTCTCCTTACCCTGACAGAGACCTTGATCCAGCTTTCTAAATACAGGAGTTCAAGGCATCTCTCTCAGTTTTAGAGATAGAAACATGCCTGTCTTTCTGAGCTTTGATGGCCTGAAGCTATTCTGTACCCTGTATGGTGGTCCTATTTCCAACATACTTTTAAAATCCTGTTGATTTATCACATTCTTTGCAGATATTATCTAATTATATCCCTCTTCTTTCTACAATTCTTTCTTCCCCACTGCTTCAGAATTTTTTTTCTTAATTTTCACTCAGTAACTGGCTCCAAAAAGTGTGTTGTAGTTACAATACTTTTTAAATCAAGTCTATGCTGTGAAAAAACTAGAATTCTAGAAAGTAATCTCAATTTTCAACCAAAGTAGAGTCAATTCAAGCTCTGCATGCCATCCTGCTCATGATCTGTGGGACATTAGATATGGACCTAATGGTCTATTTGATCTATTCTGTCCTTTATTTATGCATTCAGATGCCCATAGGGTTCAGATAATGAAGGTATTTCTTCAGCATTTATACTTCCTCATAAGCAAACTGACTGAGAGTACAAGCATATTTCATGTAGACACCAACACAATCTTTTATGTCTAGTTCTATTATATTTTTATTGGATATTTTTATCCAAATATACATTCTACTGTCCAACCAATAAACTCTGTTAAACTTCTAATATCCCAGAATTATTACGCTGGCTGAGACTCTAGTCTGGGTTGTTCCAGTTGAGCTGACCTCTGTATCTGAATGGAGCCCCATTAGTTCATTTGTATGAGTATCTTCTAGGATTAAATGTTGGCTTATGCCAACCAGTTTCAGGTGGCTGACCACATTTAAGATGACAAGAAATTAATTACTTGAGCACTTTTTACATTTTTCCTTTTTTTACTCCCTGATGTCTTTTACAGAGACCTCTGCCAAAGAAGGGCTGCTGCTGTGGTGTCAAAGAAAAACTGCTCCTTACAGAAACGTGAACATTCAGAACTTCCATCTTAGGTAAGCTTCCATTATTTCAAGGGGTAGAAGCAGTCTAAAAATATTTTAGGTCAAATTTTCCCCACAGTTGTGTAGGTATATATTTGACAGGAGAATTTCACTCTTCACTGTTTTCTGGACTTTTTTACTTTGAACTTTTTTTTTTTTTACTTTTTTTTACTCATGCTCTCTCTTCAGAGTTTTATTTTGGTTAGCTTTTGGTATTATTTACCATGTCTTCCATAGTTACTATTTAAAATAAAAAAATCCCTACTACATCCAGAATGATCATGTTACTTTAGACGTCCTTGGCATATGGGAGTATCTGAGTACCGCAGCATAATGACTTAGTAAACGACTGCTTTCAAATGAGAGCTACTGTAGGTATAGCCTGTTCTTGGCAAAAATACCAATGTGTTGAGCATGCAAATATCTCATTATGATGAATCAGTCTTCATTATTTTGTAACATAACTATAAATAAGGAGCCAAAAATGCACTCAGTACACAACAGCAGCACTTTAAACACATTTGTTTTCAGAATCAAGATCATTACCTCAGCTGGAAAATTTA
>NW_010121438.1:0-8554 GCF_000699245.1 Pterocles gutturalis
TTCTGCACCTGGCAAAACTTCAGCGTCCCCGTACACGAGCCGCCTCCTCTGCTGCTGCAGCCTGTTGCAGGTGGTGCCCCCATGCTGTGTGCTAGCTCTCCACCCTCCTGACACAAATTTAAGGACCAGGGAGGGGGTGGTGGGGGTGGTCGTAGTTGCCCCGACAACTCCCGTGGCACATCAGCCCCTCGCGGGAGAGCTGGTGGCGGGAGTCTGGTTACGCCGCTGTCTCAGGGTTTTCCTGTCAAAGGAATCTCCTGAAAACCCCCCGTGCCTGTCGATCAGTCGGTCTATCGGAGCTGGGTCGAACCCGAAGCAGCTGATCTCGGCAACTGAGTGTTAGTTCCAGGTTTCCACCCGTCTAAATCTCTTGTGGTTGCCCCAGCAATTCCCGTGCCACATCAGCCTCTCGCGGGGGAGAAAATCAGTCAGAAATCAAAAAAGCCTATTAGGGGAAAGTTCTATCCTCAGCCAAGGAAAGATTGTTTGAAGTGGAACACTCCACGAATATTTACTTAGTCCAGGTTGAAAGACATTTAGCAACTGAGAAAACCACCACACAGGCAGAAGCACCTCCAGCAACTGGTTCCCAAGACAAAGTCTAACTTGTGCTGTGGAAATAATGCCAATGCAAGAGAGACAGACAGTTCACAAATTCTTATAAGAGACACATGTAAATGTGATTCTTCTTCTCTCACCTTAACTACAACCAACTGAAGAAAAACAGACAATTATGGATGGAAAGGTATTAGTTACCCACAGGTGAAGGATGCAAAACTTACTTCTTTGCCAGCTGTTACAATCCAGTAAAGACACAACACGTTCCACTACCCTCTTTTCTTTTGAACAGAGATTTGTTGGTTGTGGGAGAAGCTGGGGAAAAGGAAGCAATGGATGGGGCTCCTTGCCTCTCAGTACTGAAGGAGAGTTGGCAGGACCAGGAGACAGCCAGCAACTGAAACTGGTGAAGAAGCAGTAGTGGGCACAGCAGGAGAAAATTATTGTTAGAATGTAATGAGGAGACAAAGACAAAAGGAAAGAGCAGTGTGATGGACCCATAACCACTGCAGACCCACCAAGACCTCTGAAGACATGCAACTGCCATGTTAGTCCTGGCACAGGCAGGCAAAGCAGCTAATGCCTCCTTCTCCTTATTACACAGCCCTGCTGAGGCTGCTGTCACCCGAACTAGCAATCTTCTCCACCACCTGTCAACCCCCATGATGTTAACTTTCTGTTGAAATCTACCATAAACGTAGTTGAGTCTTTTTACATCAAAAGAGTCAGTATTTATTTCCAAGGCTTGCAAATGCTGATCAGTATTGAGGCTGTCTGAATTTCAAATTTCAATATGTTGACTTAATGACAATACCAAAGAGTAGGCATTTCATAGATTCACAGAACAGTTTAGTTTGGAAAGGACCCCTTGGGGTTAGCTGGCCCAAACTCTGCTCAAAGCAGGGCCAGCTTCACAGTTGGTTCAGACACCAACCAGCTGAGTTTTGAGTCTCCCCAACCTCTCTGAACAACCTGTTCCACTGCTTAAGCACACTCACAGTGAAATGTCCATGGCAGCTTCCTCATGTTGACCATCAGTTAACTATAATGAGACTTTTTTGACAAAGCCAAAATCCTGACAGCATAAGACACTATACTGTAAAGACTTAAATGCACTTTCTTTCAAAAAGGAAATTTCTCACCTTTTTTTAAAACCAGGCCATGATATGGCCAGCAGGTCAAGGGAGGTGATTCTTCCCCTCTACTCTTCTCTAGTGAGACCCCACCTGGGGTACTGTGTCCAGCTCTCGGGGGCTTCATTCACAAAGGACACGGACCTGTTGGAGCAGGCCCAGAGGAAGGCTACAAAAATCATCAGAGGGATGGAACACCTCCCATATGATTTACAAGGACAGGCTGAGAGAGTTGGCATTGTTCAACCTGGAGAAGAGAAGGCTCCAGGGAGACCTTATAGCAGCCTTCCAATACTTAAATGGGGCCTATAGGAAAGAAAGGGAAGCAGGGAGTAGAATGATAGGATGAGGGGTAACAGTTTTAAGCTGAAAGAGGGTAGATTTAGAATAGATGTTAGGAAGAAATTATTTACCGTGAGAGTGGTGAGGCACTGGAACAGATTGCTCAGAGAAGCTGTGGATGCCCCATTCATGGAGGTGTTCAAGGCCAGGTGGATGAGGTTTTGAGCAACCTGGTCTAGTGGAAGGTGTCCCTGCCCATGGCCAGGGGGTTGGAACTCGATGATCTTCAAGGTCCCTTCCAACCCAAACCATTCTATGATTCTATGATTTGTAGATTCCATAATTCATGATTCTAATCTTCCAATTATAATAACATTTTTTTACCTCATTACCTATGCAACACATCTGCAAGCTCATGGCATCAATTTTTGAAATGACAACACAACGTTGTAGAAAAGGTCAATGCAAAAGGTAACATCAAAACAGCAATGGAAGAGTAAAGAAGGCACGGTAGGGTTTTCAAGAGGCATCTAGGGCACTGCAAGTTCAAAGGGATGTCAGGACCATCATTCATTAGGCACAGTATTACTGCTGACCCCACTACAGTCAGTATTTATGAGCAGACAAAAAAACCACTGGTTCCTCAGAGAGTTTCAAAGTGAAGGCAGTGCCTACTTAGAGAAACGCAAAAAGAACATTATTTTGTTTCTATCATGCATAATAAATGTAGCAAAGGGAAACAACAAGCTCACCATTGCTGACAATGATATGTTTAACTTGTCAGCCACTGATACTACGAAGGCACCTGAACAATGCCATTGCAAAGCCAACAGGAAATCGACCACCGCAGAGCACAGGAGCTGGAGCTGGCATTTAGCATCAAACAGCAATCCCATCTATATCGGACATTTCTAAATTGGGCTAAAATGAGCACAGAGCAGAAAGAAGGGGTGCCTTCCAGTCATCAGGTGATGTATGTTGCAGCCACCCCACCCCATCCGCCAAATGCCAAACATGACCCTTAGGACCAAATAAAATGGAGGAAAGGTGAAATGCACTGTCTCCTTTCTCTAGTGTGAGCAGCTCTCACTCAAATGTGTTTCATGATCACGTTCTACTATGCCCACGTGCCGCCTCCCACCCCCACCTCCTGGTGATTTTTAAATACTAACTTGGCAGAGGTACTGAACTGACACAGAACAGGGAAGAACCCAGGTTTTAAAAGCTGAGTTTGTCGGAAAGGCAGGTTTTAAATGCCTCACCATAGTCTTTTCCTGAGTTTTGCAGACTAGTTAACCTAACAAGATGTACTTACCCTACAGAAGCAAGGACAATTACTTTAGATGCCCTGGGATCATGACATTTTGCTGCTCTGTAAAACTAAATGGCCTTTGCTGTTCTGCAAAATTAAATGGCCTTTGCTCTCAGCAATCTGTAACTTTTTAAGGGAAAATGCACAGGAACTATAAATTCTGTTTGCGAGAGGTTCTGACAATGCCCTCCTACCATGCTCTACTCCCTTCCAACTACTCTGCAAATTCCCAGTTTGCTTTTGGGTGGGGATGATATGCTCCATTCAAAGGACACACAGTTTTCAAGCTAAGGATGGTAATGTACAAACCCCTATGCTATGACCATGATAATTCATTTTTCCCCTTCTCAGAAACTGCATGTCACGAAGGGATCTGAAAAATTGTCTCTGTTCTCTCCAGGTGTCACAATATTTCTGATCTGCCAATGAAATGGATACAGCGAGGAGAGACTCTCTCTCTGGCACTATGTCTGATTTGTGTGATTCCTTCACACATTACTCCTCTGCTGGCAAAGAACACTATGCGTGATGGGAGTCCAAAAGAAAAACTGCTCTTGTGAGGCCAAAACATACAGGAGGAGCAGAACTACCACTGTCAAGACCCTCTCTCGCCCAGCCTAATGCATGTTGTACAGGGAACACTGCACTCCCAGGAACTGCCAGTTCCTCTGGAACCTGCAGTGAGCTGACTACTTCCCCTGCCTTAACGACTACTGTAAATTCTTGCAAAATCAACACCTCAGCCAACAAAACTGAGACACTGTGACACTCGCTCCAACAGGGTCTCTCATTTTGCTTGCAGTTGAGGATACCAGTAAAACGATTAAACAGCAATGCAAGAATCCTTTGAGTACCCGGTCCTGAAACAACCTGACACCGAAAACAAGAACTCCATGGCACATCACACCCTGCAGTTTCTTATCTAACAAAAGATACTAAAAAAAGAAAGCATCAGAATATTTAAGCAGTATGCCTCACTGAAAAATCAGACCTTCCAGGGTGCAGCCTGTACTCTGACATCTGATGAAGCCTCCCTACAACTCTGGCTGAATGTGGAGCACCTTCCGCCCCTTCAGAGCCCACACACAGTCACGCACAGCATTAAATTCATACCCGTGAGTACTTACGCTGCTTTCAACAGACAAACCTACCAAAATTAGTTGGGACAAAACTTAATGCAACGCAGTCACTTTCGAGCTAAGCATGAATTTCTGTTGCTACTTAGGTGCCTAAAACCAAAATTACGAACCCAGTTTCCTATTCATTCCCAGATTCTTCCATTTCCAACAAACACAGCTGACCTTGCCTTGATTCTTGTCTGGAATCACATCTTCTTTCTAGAGATGAAGCTGTTTATTTTAAATGTTGTTAACACACATACAGCTATTTAGTAAAATGCTTAAGAAACAATGTATTTTAACTGCTCGCAAAGAAAAATCTAGTGTAAGAAAGGTGACTGCAAACCACTTACAATTGCTTTGACCAAAAATTTTCAAATAATTCAAATTACTTTAAAATCAGGCATTTTCATGTTTTCAAGTATTTATACAAGCATGCAAATTGCCTTAGGCTTGTTTAATTAATGTTTTTCATTAAAAGACCCTAATTTAATTCAATTAATAAGAAATTATTAAAGTAGGATTGATAAATTAAATGCCTCCACTGACATTTTAAAAACACTAAGATAAAAGCTTATGCAAATTTTGCTTATAGTAAGACAATTTCATTTTTTGCCCTTTCTGTATAAGCAAGAGTTTTCTTGTTCTCCTGAGTTACACTCAATCTCTACACGTTACTGAATATACTACTATAATCTTCAGCCAGCTTTTTCCATGTTCACAAAGCATGCAGTAACCCAAATATGAAAGGAGTAACTGCGTCCATTCAAAAGTGACACTAACATGAATAATGGAAACAAAAAAAGCCAATAAAAAGCTATTTATTGTTTTATCAACCAGTTCTTCTAAAAGAAGCCTGACTTCTGACTGACATCTGACAAGGCTTTAAAGGGCCTGCAAAACAGAGTGATGTCGTTTGACAGACACACATACACACTGTATGCAATGCAAGGCATTGTCCACTTTAGAAGCATCTTTTTAACCACGAAGTATATTCACCTGTATTATTTACATCAGCACAGACGTTTAAAAATTAAGTTTCCTTTTCCTTTCCTCTATATTTGCTTGCTTTTTTCTTTTTTCTGTCTACACAGCAGAAGTCAATTACATCAGTTTCATTTAAACATATTCAATTGCTGTATCTGTCAGCATAAGCTCTCCATAGGAAAAAGCATTTTGCCTAGAGTCTTCACTTCAGTGCCTTTAAGTCCCTGTTGTGCTTAGCCATGGTTTTACTGAATCTGCAGACAAATGCTGTTTTGGTTTTCAGGTTTTTTTTGTTTTGCTTTACAAGGGTTAAATGCAATACAGTAAGGTATAGCAGAGTGGAAGGACTGCATCAGTCTTTTGTAGTTCATCACACCTGGCCACAGGGAACAATGTACCACCACATCTCAAGCCACATAAGGTGGACAGCTCTCTGCTGTGGAGTCAATGACATCACCTTCATACTTGCCTACTAAACAATGCTGAAAAGTCTGGAATTTTGAAGAAGATACACAGCCAGCCAACACGCAGTTGCCAGGACTGTGTCAGGAGCCCTTATTTTGGGAGAAAGGAGAAAAGCTCTTCATAAATCTCTACTTGCAGGTATACACCCTACTGAATTAAATTACAGTGCCAGACTACACCAAACTGACTTTGATTTTCGAGTAAAAATAATCAATTAAAATATGAAAGACAGATCCCGGGTTCTTCCCTTTTGCCAACCATACCAACAGTGCAACACCACTCTTGGAAAGGGGACTCTCCACAACCCTGCCACTGCAGGCAGGGAAGAGGTACAACAGCAGGCAGCTGTACACAGCCTCAGCCCTTGCCTCAAGCAGCAAGCTTCGCTCTCCCAGCACTTTACCTGACGATGTGCTAGCTGCTGTCACGGCTGTACTCGTCGAGTGCATAGGACTGCTGTTTTCCAGCAGGACCCAAGAGCTGCCACCACTGTTCTTCTTAACGAACATCTCAGGGGCACTGGGCAGGGGCTCTGGGTGGCTGATTCCCAGCTCCTCTTCCTGAGCTTGCTGCCTTCTCAGCGCCACCTGGGAACAAGCAGACAGATGTAGGGCATGTTCTCTGGCTTCATCACAATTTATAATGTCAACAATGAAAGACTCAAACCCAGGGCGGTTTTCTCCTCTTGGTACCCTCTACAGTGTTGACATCAAGATCCAGCCAGAGGGTAGAGGAAGATACAAAGGAGGTTATAAAGCTATTTAAAACCAACCCCTTTTTCTGTCACAACATATATGAACAAGCCTCTGAAATGCTGGTGCTATATACAATACCCTCCATCAAGGCCACATGAAGACATTAAAGTGGACCGTATTCATCCAACACAGTTGCTCTTGGGCAAAGCAGACTGTGAAAAGCACAGTCACTGCCCTCCTCTCCACTGACACACAGCTGCTGCAGATAAGAAATCCACCTGCTTGCAAGGCTCTGTTGTGTCCCTCCATCAATGTAAAGCAGCTCTTCAGGAGGGCTTCTACCTGTAATCTGCTGCTCTGTCCAAGCTTGCTGGGCTCCCTTGCTGGCTCTTTGCTGGAAATCTACCCCTTGAAGGTAATTTCAGTGGACAGGACACTGTACACAGACAGCTATTGTGGCAGAAGCACAGCAAATGTATAGAACCACCCCGCTAGCATGTCAGCCAGCATCACATACATTCCAGACTGCTGGCCAGGCCTGGAGAAGCGGGAGCTCTCCATTTCTTTCCCAACAATGATGTTATACTATACCTTAGCTGGAACCCACAGGCACTGTGCAGTCTGGATACGGGTGCAAACCAACCACTTTTCCTGCTTATTGAAGACACAGAGGACTCTCTCTGCATCAACTGAACTGGCAGATCAATTTCATATGGCAGTAAACACCATGCGAGGGGCTTTACAGCTACTTACCCTGCAACTTGCCAGGTGACTGATTTGCATCTGTATCTGAACCTTGGAAATCTGTCTGAGATTACAGACTGGGAACATGGGCTTTTCTTGATGGAAATTCTCCTGGGTAACCTGGACAGGATTTCCCTCCATTTCCAGGTTAAACAGCAATATTTTTCTAATACAGATGTGTAAAACCATTAGAGAAAATAATAACGGCTCTTGCAATAGAGAAATCCCAAACAGCGGGTGTAGACTTGCACACACCATGGGTAACTTCGACTTCACAAGCCAATAACCTTGACCTGCAAAATTCCAGCAGCGCCAAGGGGCTTATTGTAAAAATATATCAAAAGGGGGAAAGACAGACTTTCAATGTGAAACTCCTACACAGATAAGGTTCAGTTAGGGAGGCTTTCAAAAACATTTTCAAATACTAGACAGGGAAGAGAAAACCCCAAGGAGGGTCACTGCCAGGACCTGCTAGTAAGAGGCATGCAGCACCTGACAGAAGCTGCCAGACAACAGAACAGTCTGTGCAGAAATGGACACTTGTGCAGGCAACACCCTGTTTCATGCTCCCTCCCCCCAGGCAGGCAGCAAACCAATCCACGGTTATTATTCTGTGGCTCAGACTGGGCAGAAAAGTGCAGGTAACTTGGGCATAACAACTCCTGGACTGCCATGCCACCAACAAGGAGGAATCATTTAAATGAGAAAAAGCTCCCCGTGGGTTTAGAGGACATTTATTATACCTGCACTGAACACTTGAAAAAAAAAAAAAAAAAGTGGGGGGTATTTAATCCAGGGCTACTAAGGTTTTTAAAATCTGTCTATAACTGGCTCAGTGGGTTTGATACCACTGCCTTTACTTGCAACAGTAGTCCTAACGCCTTCCAATTCATTTGTCTGCAAGGGACTACTTGCACGACCGAGGACGTGGAACCCCACTCACAGAGCTCAATAACAGCCATTACACTCCCCTGAGTCCTTTTAATGAAGTTTTCAGCATAAGGATCACAACGACTAACACAGCGGTCATTTACATTGCCAAAGAGTCGTGACTTCAGCGGGACTACCTAACGAAAAAACTTATTCCTACACAGAACTGTTTTGGCTTCTTAGCTAATACTATTAGATTTAAGATGACCTGGCTACACAGCTATTTACAGAGCCGCTCTATGCAAAATCAGGAACACCACCACTAAAAAAAAAATATAAATATATATATATGGAATTGCAATCAACTAAAGCCACCTAGCATCAGAAAAG
>NW_010121439.1:0-570 GCF_000699245.1 Pterocles gutturalis
TATATATTATTATATAGTAAAAAAAAACCCTGCAAACCGCAGGCTCATCAATTTTTTTCTCTCCTACTGCACAATTCCTTATGTGGCAGGCTCACGTGAGAGATAATATCATCAGTCCCCCGGGCTGGGGGTCTCTCACGTCCACATCCAGCCAGCTGCCCCTGGGGTTACGGAGCTGGGACCAGACCTCCTAAATCTGTGGCACAGCATCGCTCAAGCCGTACGGCTCTGCCTTGCCGGCTGAAACCCAACGCAGGGGAATGCGTCCGGTTCCGGATGCAAGTCGAGAGCATCCCTGCCAGGGGAAGCAGCCGCTGTGCCAGCAGCTTTGTCACCTCCAGCCCTGCGGAGGTGACCCAGCAGGAGGCAGGGTTTGGGTCCCCCAGGGTGTTGCATGGTTCCCACCTGCCATCTCCCTGCAAGGAAGGAACCAGCCCCTCTCCTCCAGCTTCCCCAAAACTGTCCCTTCGGATCACACACGCACATTAATTCATGAACAATGACAATTCCGCAAGCCCAGAACCAGGGACTCACCCGAGAGCGTAGAATCATAGAATCACAGGATGGTTT
>NW_010121440.1:0-2886 GCF_000699245.1 Pterocles gutturalis
TTGTGTTTAAATGCTTTCTGTTTAACAGGCGTCTTGTGCCCCGCCGCGGGGCCCTGTGTGTGAGCGGGGGGCGCGGTGCCTTCTCTCCCAGTCCGCCCCCCAAAGG
The DNA here is from genome assembly GCF_000699245.1 of Pterocles gutturalis. Taxonomy (NCBI): domain Eukaryota; kingdom Metazoa; phylum Chordata; class Aves; order Pterocliformes; family Pteroclidae; genus Pterocles; species Pterocles gutturalis. The sequence goes on from NW_010121440.1 coordinate 107, forward strand.
TCGGAGGTGGATGAAGCTGAATCTGTTGCCTTGCGATAAAGGTTAATGAGCGTTAAAGATCTTGAGGTGGAGGCGCTTGTGTAATTGAATACAGCTTAAGTAGCATTATTGAGGTTTTCAAGGCTCTGACAGTTTAATTTTTGTAGAGCTGTTACGGCCATCTAGTTTTTGCCTTTCTACTTGAAGGACATCTGTCCCATATACTTAGCGGTAAGTGTGGAGCACCGTTTTCTTCCTTGTGTTTTTAACACAAAATTAGGAGGGAGAGAGATATCTGTAACATAGCATTCCGAAAGCAAGTCTTATGTTTCACTTCTTTTTATGCATCGCTTAAACCTGCCACAACTGCAGTCTGCAGACAGTAAGACAAACGCTTACCCGGGTTGTGGAACAGTAGGTTGCTGTGACCTTTCTCAGGATGGACATACAGGCTCTAGCTTGGCATTATATTTGCTGTATTAATTGGCCTGTCAGAACAATGTAACTCTAAATAAATGAAATAATATTAAAGTTTATTCTGTAGACTTTAAGAATTCCTTTTCTGCATTTAGCACTTCTCATCCTCTAATCCCAACTCCAGGAACAGAAGATCTGTTGTCACAGCTGTTTAAAGATTTCAGCTTTGAAACAGTAATAGTGGGTAACAAGATATTGTAATGTAACAGCATAGCTATACATAGCTACATCATTTAATATTGAAAGCTATGTGAAATCTAACAGACGTTACAGGATAAATGTTCTTGTCTGAATTTTACAAAGGAATGTCTCTTGTGGGTGCCTAAAAATGAACCATGGTCAGGGAAAATGCATATCTCCCCAGCATTGCTATATACAGCTGTTCAGAGAAATCAGCAGTAAATGTGAGGCATATTTGACTTTAAGTAGAGCTTATTAGGAGTCTGTAATTTTGACTGAGGTGTATAGGCTCCATTCTTTATCTTTGAAGTGTGCGGTAGTTACGTCAACCTTTTAGTACACCCGTTTGTTTGGAATCTGCTTTGTTGGGTGTGGTAATTTCTGTTACATGCATAGTTGCAAGTGGTATTTTAAAAGCTATTTGATAGCTGCTATGTCATATTTAAAGTTCTTGACTGGACACATAGTTGTGAGTTGCATTCTTGATGGCGTCTTGAAGTAAATTTTTCTTTAGTTGCTGATACAAATTAGGTTCTGTTTTGAATAAATGAACACAAATTCTGTATGCAATTTCTCCCCACCCCAAAAACTTAGTGATAGCTTTCATATTTTATATATTTGAAAGCTATTGCTTGTTATCTGCTGCATTTAGTAATTTAATTGCACGCTGAAGTTTGCAGTTGTTCAGCTTAGACAATGGTGGGTACAAAGTTATTTTGTGTAATGCTGAATCTAGCACCTTACAATATTTAATTTAAAATAGACATGTCGTATTTAGATAGGATGTACTTGATGTCAAAATGTCACCAGTCTTGGATTCTGTAAACCATTTCCAGCCTAAGAAGTCAACTTGTGCTGGTAGTGTTTTGGCATATAAGTAACTGGGTTGCTTGTGCTGGAACAACCTTACTGCCTGTCAGCTACGTGTAGAATGAGGCAGGCTTTCTAAAAGTGAGAATTTTTTAAAAATCAATGTTTTTCTTCTGTTTAGCAAGCTATAACCGAAAAATGGGAAATCTGCGTACTTTCATCAAAAGTAGTACATCTACATTTTTAAATGGCAAAAGAGAAAGAATTCCAGCTCTTGATCTAGCATGTTTCTTTTGTTGACTGAGCTGTCTGTATATGTTAACATGTGGTGCCCATCTAGTTTGACAATGTAATTGCTTCTGTGTTATTACAGAAATCTTTTGCTAGTCATTTGTATGTAGATCCATTTTTGATAATTAGATTATCCAGATTTCCACTGAGACTTGACAATAGATAACTGCCTGTAATTGATCAAGTAACTGTGAGACCTCCTTTAATTGCTTTTGTAAATTTAATGTGTCTCTAGGGTATCGTCTATAAATCTTACATATTATGATCATCGTGATGGTAACCTGAAACTTGCAGTAGCAAGTTGCTTTTGCTTAGTTTGCCATTGAAAGTTCTGCAAGAGTACCTGATCAAAGTGAATTATAATTCCCCCCCTGCCCCTGACCATGGATTTCATATTTGTGGGAGGATGTGAATGTTCAGAATGTTTTGGTAGCTGTCTTATGAATGTGAGATGTTCAGAAAATTATCACTTCAGCTGCTGAAGAAAAAGCAGAGATGTTTTTGTACTCTAGAATGTAATTTCCTTTTAAAAATTTCTTTCAAGTGTTCTGAAAGAGGCAGATCAGGCTTGCTGATAGGTCACAGCCATACCCACTCAATCATCATCTATGACTGCTGACTTTAATAATCCGAACTCCACTCAGTTTGCAAGTGATTCTCTAAGTTCATCTCCTTTTGAAAGGTCTTGTCCTATTTATTAAATTTTCTAGTTGACACTAAAAAAAAGTCATCTTGTTTCTGTGTAGTCTTGTGGAACTTGTTCCACATCCTGTTAAGTTCTTATATTAACTCTACATTCCTATATGTTAATTACGACAGGATTATTTTTTAAAAATAAAGAAAATGGGCTGCAGAAACTGTCTACCTCATGCAGCAGGACAGGTGCTAGTTTATCATATAGAAAGCTTGTTGGGTTTTGTGTACCTTTCCAAGTTTTTGGTGTGGTACATTGACAGTTTATCTGAGTTGTATTTTCAGGGGTGTCAAGCATCAAGTACATCTGCTGTAGGCATGTATTGCCTTAAAAACAAAGTACTGTAGGG
>NW_010121440.1:2917-25009 GCF_000699245.1 Pterocles gutturalis
CATCGTGAGTGGTAGTCATCAAGAGTAGCATGATACAGATCTTGCATGAAACATGTATTTGAATTTTGGATAATTTGTCAAAGAGTGTTTAAGCTCAAAGGTGCTTTACAAAGAAATGCAATCATAAGAAGCATCAGTTAAAACTTGCCCTTCCTAGAAAATTAGAGGAATGCGGATCAAATTAATATGTTTCTTAGTGTTTTGTTGTTATGAATTGGTTTTGGAGTAGATATGATAAATGGCTAAGGAAAAGCAATCCTTCAGTTGACTTTTATCTTGTTTTAAGTTTGCACAAGATCTATTTGGTCAGCTAGTGACTTCATTTTAATTTAGATGATGCTAGGTCCTCTTCTTTAAGGCAAGGTATTGCATAGGAAGTAATTGTGATGTGAAAGACATATTAGAAATAAAATAATGAAACTAATAGTAGATATATTCTCAGAAATATTTTTGGTGGAGTGGAAATCCCAACATTGATCAATCTGAGGATTCAAGACATGGTATGGTTTTTTTCCAGTGGGGAAAGATTAGAATGACTGGTATGACAGGAAAACATTAAACTGTAGTTTTGGGAAAAAAAAAAGTTAAAATAGTAATTGTTAATCAGAAATATTTTTTGATATCTTGATGATGAAATGTTGAATATGACTAATTACATATAAAATGTGATGATGAAGTATTTGAGAATAGCATGGTTTTTTTTTAAAAAAAACCCTTTCATTAAAGTACAAATCTGCATTGATTTGAAAGAAGAATAAATAAATTTACCTGGACCCAATATCTAAAGACTACTGTCAAATGTGTGTATTTTGTGAACTCTTAAAGGCTTCATCGGGTGACTAGCAGTTTGAAGAAATGAGATGAAGACAAAAGTACTAGGGAAGTGTTCTCAGACTTCTGTTAGCATATAGGATAGACGGATTAAAATATTCAGAGATGCTTGTAGTCTTGCTTCAGAAAAGGGAGTCTGTCTGTTTTATATTCCCAAAGAATGAGATGCGCTTTGACAGCCTGCTTTGCTAAAATGGTACCTAATATACTGTGCTTGCTCTGAGGTTTTGTCTTCACCCCTATGTCCTGCTCCCTGAGAAAAGGAATGAACTCTGCTTCTGTGATACTTTCAGTTCAGTATCATAGGATGTTTTGGGTTGGAAGGGACTTTAAAGATCATAGTTCTGACCCCCCTGCCATGGGCAGGGACACGTCCCACTAGCCTGGGTTGCTCAAAGCCTCATCCAGCCTGGCCTTGAACCCCTCCAGGAATGGGGCATCCACAGCTTCTCTGGGCAATCTGTTCCAGTGCCTCACCACCCTCTCAGTGAAAAATTTCTTCCTACTATCTAATCTAAATCTGCCCTCTTTCAGCTGAAAACTGTTACCCCTCATCCTATCACTACACTCCCTAATGAAGAGTGCCTCCCCATCTCTCTTGTAGACCCCTTTAGGTACTGGAAGGCTGCTCTAAGGTCTCCCCGGAGTGTTCTCTTCTCCAGACTAAACAACCCCAGCTCTCTCAGCCTGTCCTCGTATGGGAGGTGTTCCAGCCTTCTGACCTCCTCTGGACTCACTCTTGCAGGTCCATGTCTTTTTATGTTGGGGGCCCCAGAGCTGGGGTTATGCTGCTTTTGATGCAGCCAACCATCTGGTTGGCTTTCCGGGCTGCAAGTGCACATTGCAAACTAACTTTTTAAGTTGTTCTTGTAATTATTTAACTGACTTGAAATCATTAATTTTACAGGTCATTTGACTAAGCTATTATAAAACATTCTTTGGCATGACTGTTTAGAGAAATCTCAAGGCTTTGGTTCTGCACAGCAAGAATGCTTTCTCCAGTTCTGTGCTCATTTTACAACTTACACATGCTAACCACAGTACAGTAACCATTGTATTAGAAATTATGTTATATTTTCTGAAAGGAACTATCTGTGCTATCCTTAGAAGGATCTGTAGCTACAAATATGCATGTAGTGTGTTTTGGTAGAAAAGAAGAGGGGAAAATGCTGCAATGGGAAAATTCATTGAAATTTAGCAGTAGAAAGAAAAAGTAGACAAGTAGAGCTCACTTTCTCTTATGCATAGGAATAAGCCAAGTAATTTTTCTGCTTTACTGGGAGGTTGAGAATTATTTCTGATTTGGACTTAAAAAGCTGGACTAATGAAGAAACTTCTTGAGAATTTTTTGGTGGTCAAAGGCTATAATAGACAGATGATCTCAGAGGCTACCTATCAGGGATTACTTGACTGAAGCCTTTTTTGTCTTGAAGGACAGTCACTTCTGTATGTGGAAGTTGAATATTTTGTGCTTCTGCTGCTGTGATAGTGAAGTAAGTGTGTTTGCAGGATTGTGTAACTGTTTGGAATCCCGTGCATTAAAAAAATTAATTTTTTATGCAAAATATATAAAGCCTTGTGCCCTCTCAGAGTGATTTTTCTTACAATATTTGGACATGAATTTTCAGGTAGCAAACATAGGCCAGTCCATGATTTTTGGTAAGGCTTCAATTTGGTTTTAAGTAACATGGTAGTGTCGTTTGTATGTTTCAATACAGGATGAGTTTCACGCATTTGCCTGAGATGTTTTCAGGGGTTTTTTTGCATCTCGTCTTGGGCTTGAAAGTAGAGCTAATACCTAACAGAAACAAAAACAACTGGAAAAGCTAAATGTGATATCTCTGAGTAGTACATGGCGTTTGAAATACTGCTTTACCTGGTGAAACTTCATCGCATGGAGTAATTGTCATTGTTCTTGTGCAGGACAAGGAATCTGGAAACAGTGGAGCACCAGGTCAAGTTACAACCCTGATGACCGAGTATGTGTAAAAGAATGGCTATATTGTTAACATATCTTCTCGTTTAAAAAAAGCTCAGTCTGCTGGTGCAATGCATCTTGCAGTTAGTGATATTTAAAATATGTAATGCCAAATGCAGAAGCAGCCTAGCTCAGCCTTTTGCTTTAGCTGCAAAAACATTTGAATTTGAGGCTTTTTATACATAGTGTTACAGAATTCAATTTGAATAGTATAGACAAAGCAATCTGGCTTACTTGAATTTTACATGGCTTTGTTTTATAAGCCATTAAAATTAAAATAGTTCTAACTATTACAGAGTTGAATGGAATTGCTAGTTTTCATCTCCCAAAGGATTTTATAAGATGGTTATAGCTCAGTGTTCCAGCTGAATTATTATTGATGAGAACAAAGTAGAAGAGTGTCAGGAAACCATTGGGTTCTAATGTGGATGGGCACCAGTTTAAGCAAGTAGAGAAAATAATGTCAAGTATGGATGTGTATTTGTTTTGGAGGGAAGGGAGAGGGAGATACAGACTAGCAAAGTGCTGAAAATAATGTAAGAGATAAATAAACAGCAGAGATATCCTATAGCACCTTTGGAGTTAAAACTGAGGAACTAGATTTTGAAGGACAGAAAGCTAAAAGAAAAAGAAGCAGCTCAGGAAAACTGTGTCTGACAGTAGTCAGGCTATGAATACTCTAGTGTCGGGGAGAACTGAAAATGTCAGAGAAGTACAGTAGAAATCAAATAATAGAGAAGTAGAGTAAAAAAAACACTTTAAAAGAAAGCCCAGAAGGGCTCAGAAGCCCAAAAACTGGGTGACGAATGACAATATCTGTGTCCCTACTTATGAGTAGGAAATGTTCAGGCATTGGTATGCAAGGAGAAAAGTAAATGTTATGGCAAATTAAACTGATATAACTCCAGACCCTCAAAAATCTCTCCTGGAGTATACATGGGCTTTTTTTTTTTAAAAAAAAAAAAGGCATGTTTGCATCAGACTAGAAAGGCAGTGAGAACAAAGATACACTGAAGTTACCATAAGGAAAGCAATGCAAAAAATGGAAAGATGGTCCTATGACAGGATCCAGGCAGAAAAGATGAGGAACTGTTAGTGTGGAAGACTTTTTTCTTTTTTTTTTTTTGCTTCTTTTTATCGAAGATGATGCAGATACCTATCTGAATACCATGGGTGTATTTTACAATCCCAGTCTTAAAGGATGTTTTAGTAGTGGAATGAGCAATAATTGGGTTGAGAGTGGTATCTGTATTACTACCAAAATTTACCAATCAGAAATGGTAAAGTTGGCAGTAGTAGGGATTTACAAGCAGGTGTCCTTACCAAAAAGTTGAAATGTTCCTCTTTCCTAATTGAACATCATATAATACTTTGCTACTGCCTTCATTTTCTTATTCAGAGTGTATGTTTTTCTTAAAACAGTGAATTAAATGCAGATTCTAAAGGGACAGATACTGTTCTCTGGACTAGTTAATTGAAAGATTACAAAAAAACCCACAAAAACTCTTTTTGGTAGTTTCTTTTGTAGTCCCAAAGTGAAGAAAATTCAATAGCAAAGTAAAGAGCAGAAGTAACATGAAGGACAACATTTCGTAAAGATGCAAAATCTTGTGACAAGTTTTCATCAGATCTGCTGGGCAGCAACATTAGTAGGGTTGTATAAGGAAGCATTAGTTTGTAAATGGAGCTGCAGTGTCCGTGGTTGATAAATAAATGATCAACGGAACAAGTAGTTTAAGTTTCTTAATTTGCCAGTCATCTAAGCTAGCTAAAATTTTACCTTTCAGACTGCTGCAGTGTGTGAGCATTACTGAAAACATGAAAACAGTTCTTAGTGTGTGTTTGCAGCCTACTTAGAAAAAAAAAACCAAACAAACAAAAACCCCCAAACAAACAACCCACCCACAACAATAAACAACCCCAAACATGAAACTGTTTCAGGGTGCATCTGGACAGTGTGTAGCCTTCTGTACCTCAGTGCACATGAAAGGTGAAATCCAACTTTGTGAAACAGGCATGGGCTTGGGAGGCTGTATTACACCACCCCAAAGATGAAGTATGCTCACTCTAAGAACACTGAATTTTAAATATGCTTTCCTGTAATGCTTGGAGTGATGTTTATCATTGCACGTATCATTGTGTCATTAGATATTGCAGTTTTCCCTCCAGTTCTTTGCATACTTGTTCAGCTCTTAATAACTCTGTAGATGCCCATGCCAAAGCAATAATATAAAGTTTTTTCTGAACTATGAGGTCTGTATATTTTTAAATTTTTCCTTTGATTCAAAGGGTGTCTGATTGTTCAAGCCTTTTGCAACAAGGTGTCTTCATTGACTGTACTTGTCTTGGCTGCCTTTGTAAAGATTAATTCGTCCTAAAACAAGAGTATGCTGCTTCAGGTTCAGTACTTAGATGCAAACAACTCTAGGAGGATTTGTGAATGCTAAATAACCAGTCATCTCCCTTGAGCATGCATGTGACCTGGCATGGATTCAGAAGCTGCTGCCATCTCTGTTCAGAGCCTTGAGCAGATTAAGTTCCAGAATTCTTCCTTCAAGCCATGTTTATTGAAGACTTTAGTTGAACTGCGCGCAGTTCATGTATTTGGCTTTCATTTATTGATAGGAAATGCATCATCGTAAGTGTGGTAGCTTTTTAGTCAAATGTCTTTGACTTGAGCGAGTTCGGATTTCTGCAGATTTACTGTTTACTTAGCAGGATAATAAGCATTGAGATTTTGGTTGTTTAATGATGATTTTTTTTTTAAACTGTCCTTGTGTCTTGTGATACAGATTCCAGTTTCTCTAGGTGATTCCCTTTTTGAGAAGCAAGTTATCTAAGCACATGGTACTGTTTTGACGTTTTGGTTTGGTGGGTTTTTTCCTTTAAAAAAAGCACACTTGATTCTTGAGTTGCAACGGGTAATAAAGGTGCATTTAACTGGTGCAGTACTGGTCAATGTTCGTTGCATACTTTGTTTAGGTAAAACTAGCTATTTGTCTTGATCTGTTGTCAGACTATTAATGCTTTATTTATATTAACATATAAGGTGGTACTATGGAGGTGGAACAAAATCCAGTTGTGCTGAGGAACAGATGTTGAAACTACTGAGTTGTGGGGAGAGGAGGAGCTCAGGCTAGTCTGGTCCCATCAACAGAACACCTATTAGCAGTTAGTGCAGTAAATGCAGTCATCTTCGGGTTTAGTTTCATCCAGAGTGAGTTCTGTTATGCACTCCTAAGACTATTCAGTGATGGAAACCAGAAGGTAGTAAGTGAAAATCACCAGAGGATGAGCAGAAAGGATTGCTTCAAAAGCATTTTCCTAATCCCAGCTAAAATGCTGATTTAGAGACCTCCCCGGTTCCTGACTGAAGAGAACACTAAGCATCATGTAGCTGTGGTGTGAAAGGAAAAGGGAAAGTATTTGAAGTTTGTTTCCCTGTAAACTGACTGAATAATGTTGCTTTTTTCATTGTTCTGTGATAGACTATGTATGGTACCTGTTGAAAAATAGTATTAAACTGTGATACACAGGAAAGCATTTTTAGCAGAGCCTCTAAAACTTGCGAAAACTCCAGCAGGAACCTTTGCTTTCAGTACTTTTTTTTTCCCTCCCCCAGAAGATTACTTGTGGAAACAATTCTGAGGAAGAGCTAGCAGTGATTTTTAAGGGGATGGTCACTTCATCAACTTCCTCATGATTCTCTTGCAAGGTTTATAGGCACATGAATGCACACATCTGTTCCCAAAATCCTGTAGGTTCTTCCACAGACATACCAGTTCCACAACCTTCTTAAGAAACAAAACCTAAGGCCAAATGTTGTAATGGCTGATAAATTGTCGTAGTACCATGTGTGGAAAGGATTTAGTTAACTCTTCAGACCAGGCTGCTTTCATCTGAAAAGTCTAAATAAAAATCTGTCTTTCCAATAGTCATTATGAAATATTTTTTTCAACAAGCACAGAGTGTGGCTTTTTGTAGTTTCTGAGACAATATTTGGTCTCTGTAGTTGTCAAACTCATCTTCTCTGACATAATACTGGAAGAGCAGAGCTTCTTAAAGTGCATATACTTCTTGTAGTAGGGAAGGAAAGCTCACACCTGTAGACAGTTTTATACAGGTTAAACTTTTTTGTTTTAAATATGTTCTTTAAATGTATGTGCTCAAGCAGTTTATGAAACAGATTTTTCTTAGAAAAGAAGGAAGCAGCTTAAATTTCACACAACAGAGAAGGACAAAGGGATTCACAAATGGTTCTGGTTTCAGTTTTGTGGTGTATTTTCTGTGCTTGATGCCAGCCACAGCTGTGTTTTTCATCTACCACCTTGCAACATATCATATTTCTAACCAGCATTTTAGTTCTTAGAAATGGGAGATTACGTCACTGTGCTGTCATTCACACGCTTCATTGCTAGGCAACAGTTAATGTAATTCCATTGTTCAGTGACACCACTTTGAATCTTTGCTTTGTATAGAGAAATTGTACATCTGCATTTTGTGTTGTTGTACCTAACATGGCAGGATTTGTATAGTTGGATTAGCATTTCAACATCTTTTGTGCAAAGGGGCAATTTTGTCATAGCTTCTTCACTTCAGATTTTCTTGTCTGGAGAAGGTGTCTTGCTGTTGGACTTTGTTACTGTTGACTGTTACTGAATTTTAGATTCACTACCGTTGTATCTGCATAACACCTTTTATTGGATGAATGTGAGCTTCCTGGATGCTTTTAATATTCCTGTGGAGTACACACTTAGCTTCACTGCAGAAATGGAGGCAGGTGAAATACACTGCTCAAATACATGCAGGACTGATGATACTTTTGAGCTGGCTCTTAAAACTCTTTCCTGCGACACAGTGTTTCTGTAACAAAGTGCTGCAGGGGATATTCCATACATAAAGTATTATTCTAGTAATGGTTATGCAGTGCTGTTTTATAGGAAGTAGTTTCATTGCAGTACATCTAGTAAATAGTAGCAAACAGTGCTGAAATACTGGGTTCCAGTTTGCTTATGGCTTGTCTTGTTCTGTGCCACACTGGATGGGTTGTGCAAGGAGGCTGTAGAATCTCCATCCTTAGATTTTCAAGACTTTGGGCAAAGCCTTGAGCAACCTGGTCTAGATTCATTGTTGACCCTACTTTGAGCAGGAAGTTGGACTTTATCTCCTGAGGTTCCACCTGGCCTGAATTATTGATTCTTTTGTTCTACAATAACATGACCCAGTCTTGTAGCATTATAGCTACTGGAACTAGCTACATGTGTGTCTGTCTGTCCTCCTCTTCCCAGTGCAGGGATAAGGGGTGGTTACAAGGCCACTGAGTGGGAAAGGAGGGCTGGAGGCAGCCTGCAATCTTCTTCCTCAGATCAGAACTCAAGTGTGTAATATTCCAGTTGAGTGAACTCTTGTGTTCAAGGTATCAATTGGATTCTAATGGGGACAATAACCTTTACAGCAAAATTAAATTCCCTGGGTCATAGCTTAGTCATTGCATCTTCTGAGCGGATTGTTTTAGCTTAGCTTTGTATTGGGACACCATGAAAGTGTGTCATGAAATATTCAAATTATATTGTCCACCACTGCAAATCAATTTAATATAAAAGCTTCTTTTTAATACATAACAGGACTGTTTCATTCTGCAGTGAGTGCAAAGACAGTTATGAAAGACATTTGTAAAGCAAAAATTGGTCAGGCCCTATTATTGTGAAATAAATGTATGTTAGCTGCCTCCTCAAGCAACAGCTCTCTGTCCTTCGCTAAGTCTGCTCAACTTAAAGTGAATGAAGGTATCTGTGTTGGAATCTCTGTAACTGTAAGGCAGGTAAAGTCATATCAGACTAAGTGCTTAGGTTTTGGTTTAAGTCTATATGGTGGCAGATCCACCCTACAGGTCTTATTTGCAGTAACTTATGTGATATGTTTGTTTAATAAAGACCACTTTGTATAATGAGCCTGCTGAGAACATCTCTCAAAAACTGGAAAGTTGCATAGTATGTGTCTCTAAGTATTTGGTTCTGTCTTTTAATAATTGGCATTTTATATTTGTTCCTAATTTGTTCCTACCTGCTTTGTTGGTTGGAACCAGATTTTTCTGGTGCTGTGAATTCTTCAGGAAGGCTGTTGTTTCTAGAAGTTTCTTTCAGTAGCAGAGGTTAAAGTATGCCGTGTGTGTATCTATTCTGTTCTAACATTAAAACATAGGTAGTAATCAGCAAAATGGAAGAATAAACAGTGGGTAAATAAAAGATAAAAGAACTGCATACATGTTCTGAAAAGCTGCTAAATAGCAAATAATTTGTTGTTTGGATGTGCTGGAATTCTGTTCTCAAAAATATGAGACAGTTTGTGAATATTAGACTATGTAGAAAGTGTAATTCACTGCATGGGAAGGAAATATTTGAGAACAGGGCACAAGATTTTGGTGTTCATAGCATGGTTACCCTCCTTTCTTAACCTATGTGCCTCAAAAGACTTCCATAATGTAGTCAAAACTAAATGTGCTTACGTTAAATGCAGTTTGAAAATTACTGGCTAGCCTCCATTTGAGATGTTCCTAATAAACGTATGCTATAACCTAGCAAAGATGTCTAAATTACCAAAAAAATAATTTCAGAATAAGACTACTTAATGATAAAATACCAGTTGCAAAGTAGCCTTGCTGAAAGGAGGTTTTGGTGTTCACACAAACTTATCATGTTATTGTATCTATTGTAGGCAGCAGCAGGCATACTGTGCTACGTGGGAGCCTATGTGTTCATCACATATGATGACTATGATCACTTCTTTGAAGATGTCTACACACTAATTCCAGCAGTTATTATCATAGCTGTGGGAACACTTCTTTTTATTATTGGACTTATTGGGTGCTGTGCCACAATTCGAGAAAGTCGCTGTGGACTGGCTACGGTAAGTTGGAGGGTTTTTATATGATGCTGTTTGCCTGTTGTATATTTGTCTGCTTTCCCTTTTAATAGACTTAGAATTTTTTTTTAAAGTTTGTTCTAATCTTATTTTATGGCCTTAGAAGTTTTCTCTGTATATTTTTTTTATTAATGTCTTATTTCAATGTTCTCCTCTGAATAATGATGTTAAGTTAGCCAGTTCTGGCAACAGAAGGCTCCTCAATTTTACCTTTTTTTAGCACTGTGATCATCTCATTAAGGAAATGTAAAGCTATGCGATTAAGTCATAACAGTTTTTAAATATCACTTTCATCTGTTCTGGTTGAAAAGCTGGAATTAAACAGAGAGAAAGGTGATTCAGGAGCCTCCTTGTTTTAAGTGTCTTGGATCAAGGTTAACTGAGGGTTATTTTGATGCCTAAATATTTCTCTTTATGGCCTACTTTGGGCACTTTGTGGTATTTTATGCCATTTGTTTCCAAGCATTTTAACTGCAATTTCAGCTTGAGAATTAGGTAGGGGAGAAGAGAGGCCAGTAGTTAAACTGTTCACACAGGTTTTATTTTTGTTTTTTTATGGGGTTTTTTTTGTTTGGATAGTGTGTGGACTTCATTAACAGTTTGTTTTAAAAGTGCTCTTAAATATATCAAGACAAATGCATAGCTTGCTGTCTGTCAGTTGTTACAGGATTTATCTGAAGAAACAATGCCTTAGTCCATCTACCACTCTTAGTAACAGCCTAGGTAGCTTCTTTGATGTGACATTCCTATTTAACTAACTGAGAGAAGTTTGAAAGAAACACTTGATTAAAGCGCTCTAGTATGGTATTTTCAGTCCTAATGATCAGTACTTGCCTGGCTGGGCAGCTTCTTATTACTTTACGAAGTGATGAACACTAAAGTTTCTTGAATGAAGTTAATTCTGGGCTCATTTGGTCAACTTAATTGCCTACTTTAAGCAATCTGTTAAATCAAAACCTTACCTGAAAAATTACTTTAAATAGTAAATTCTATGTAGAGACTTTCAGAAAGTAAATGGGTAGAACTGTTTGCACAAACACTCTTGATTGTATTTTACAGTTTGTGATCATCCTGCTCTTGGTTTTTATCACTGAAGTTGTGGTGGTGGTTCTTGGATACATTTACAGAGCAAAGGTAATAACTTCTCGATCTCAGTAAACATTTTGTTCTGAACGGTGACCAGAATACAGAGGTGCAGTCTTTACTGTATTTGATTCTGTAGAACTGTTAATGGGTATTTGCTAAGGGAATAAAACCAAACCTCTAGGTGGGATAATTTGAGATACCAGTATCTTAAAATTTAGAACATCAGTATTCTTCAAAGTAAAGCAGAAGGTATTCCAGCTAGGTTTTTTTGCCTACTAGAAAATATAATTAACAGTTGAACAGTAGAGGGGATTCATGTTAATTGGTACCTTTCCATTTTGTATATGGTCTTCTAATTCATTTATGCTTTGACTTTGTGACACAATATTTGAAAATATTTCGTATCAAAACAATGTGCCCTAACTTAAATGTTGTCTTATATTTTGGCATACAAGCTACACTGCATAATAATAAAATCAAATAGATTGAATGTGTTAATGTATACTGTCTAGCTGTATACAGGTTGTTGACAAGGGTTATGGCTAAAGAAGTTGTGACTTCTCCCACTGTTTAATGGAAGTTAAGAAACAGGACCAAAAACAAAAATGGTGTTTGTACCAGTATAATATGTGGCAGAAATGTGCCGCATGGTATTAAAGATACCACAATCTAGCCTGAAGACAAGAAATTTTGAACTTGGACAGTTTCACTGACTTTTGTTACGTCTGCATCTAAATTTTGCCAAAAAATTAGCAGAAAAGGCGTTTTTAGCTGTGATGTGTAGTGTGATTGCATTACAGGACACTCCAGTGATATCTTAATAGCAAGCTGATCTGCAACAACATTTACCTTTCTCTAGCCTCTGTGTTTATGTAAACAACAGAGGTCTTACTAGTTCAGTATTCTGTCCTTCTTGCTTTCTCCTGCTACCCTGGAAGAAACAGTGAGACAACCATTAAGTAGAAATGTAGTGTTTTTATGTGGTTTACAAAGGAAGGCTGCCTTGAGTAAGCAGGTAACAAGGGAACCTTGAAATATACATATAAATCTGGCTTAATAACAGAATAGGTTGCCTCAACAGAAATGCTCTATGGGCAGTGCTCAAATTCAGGATATATTTTTCTCATGGTCTGCATTTGATTTCTGGTATCTTGTCAGTGCACTGAGAAGATGATTTGGGACTCTGAAGCTTGTAGTGGAAGCAGTCCTTAAGCAACTGACGAGAGCAGTACAATTCTTGGAGAATGGGAAATACGTTGATTTCTTACGTGTTAACTTGAATGGTTGCTTTCTGCCCCACTACTTGCAGAGGCACAGTGTATAGTTACTCAGGAATTACCATGGGTCTGATCTGGACTAAGCAGTGGTCATCTTATTCTCTTCTGTGTTCCAGTCTTAAAGTGGCTTGCTCTTTTCCAGTTAACAGCATTCAGAGCAGATAAAAGCAGATGCATAGATCTTTCTTCCTTAGCCCATCTGAAATTACACACTTGAAACACTTGAAAATTGGGTTGGTCCCAGCTGCATCTTCCTGTTACTTCTCATTTTTGTCTTGCTACTGTACAGTTTCATAGCTGTAGGTAAGGCAGGATCAGAGAGCATCAGGGAAGAGGGAAGGTAGTCTCTTTTTGGTGGCAGTGTGGTCGTACCTTAAACCATTTGTGGGAGTCAGTATTTGGAAACTAAATCTTAAATCTTCTGAAAGGACAGACAGGTTTTGTTAGTAAAAATGGCAGGTGTCTACTACTGTGAAGTACTTAGCATCTCAAACTATTGTTTTCAAGTGCAACAGGAGTGTCAGAAATAACTTAAATTTATTACCAGTGAACTGGGAGGTGAAATCTGTTTAGGTTTCTGGTTATTTGCCAGGATCAATAAGGCAGCTCTGTGCTTTGCTAATTTTGTTTGATTGTTTCAGATGTGACATGTATAGTTCAGTGGGTTTGTGTTGTGGTTTTTTTTAAAGACACCTGAATCGTGTTAGAATTACTTCCATGTTAACTGTACAAACTTCCAAACAGAACTTTACAAACAAAAGGAAGGACTGAAGTCATGGCAGTTGTTAACAAAAAATGTTGGTACCAAGTGAGACTGAGTATAATATTGTCTCTAAGTGGCATTGTGCCCTTTTAAGTTAAGATACAATGACTGATCTTAAAATCTGTAAACCTGCATGTGTGGATCCAATTCACACTCCTGTTCCTTCAGAACAACATGACGCATGCCTAGGTCACGTAGTGGTAGACCAACATACTTCAGAATCTGCTGGCATTGGTCCTTATCAGGAAAAGTAAGGCTTCTTGTAAATGGCAGTAGGGACTAAACAGGCTGTCAGTCAGTTGAAGACTAATTGGCTTTTTTCCCTGGGTGGATTAGTTCACTCTTCATTTTTCGTAAAAACTGCCAGGTAGCTAGAGCTAGTGACTTCTGTTGGCATTGTGTGGAATTTGCATGGCTTTCAGGCAAGCACTGAAATAAATTACTTAAACCTGTATGACAGATAGGAACAGCTATTTTGTTAAATGAATCAGAGTTGTAAATCATGTTATTTAAATCATCAAACAATTGATTTTAAACTAGTCTGAAATAAGATGCCTGTGCAGGCTAAGTTGACTTTTTATTCATATATGTCTTGATAAAGATTTATTTGTAAAGATAATTAGCATTCTTGGGTGGTGGGGAATGAAACGTGTGCTATTGCTGCTGAAAATTCTTCCCTTAAAGCATTTAAGGAAATGATGTGTTGGCAAGACCTTCCTACTGTAACTTGTAAATCTAAAGAATATGCATGTTTAGTTAATGTTCAGTCCTAAGATTATATTCCTTGCACATGATTCCTCTTGAATGTGATCGGGGGGAAAAAAAAATCACTTCAGAGCTAGGCTTACTATTGTACAAATGTTTAGCTACACCAAACTTTCTGTGCATTTAAGTAACAGTTTACAGTGGAACATACTACTTAAAAGGTTTTAGTAAGATTTCCTCCCAAATAGGCATTATTAGAATTGTTCCCCCATTTGGGGGGAACAAGTGATGATTCTTGGGTGGAATCCATTTCAAACACATGCACTTGACAGCATCTTTAGCAGCTTGACTCATCTGCAGTTGCTTTAGGAGCTATTCCAGTAGCTGTTGCTATGTACAATTTACTGCCATCAGCATTTCTCAGGAAGTGGGGGATGACTGGGACTGAACAGAGCTCGGTCACTGTAGAGTAGAATAGTCAGCCAAAAGACCTCATCTTTGAGAACCTGTCCTTCAGCCCAAATGGAAAGAGCAGGTGGTATGACTTGCTCATATCCTTGTGGTGCCAAAGGGAACGAGTTAACCCAGATGGTTGTACTGGTTTTGGTTTAGAACTTTGAAGGAGTAGGAAGTGGAAAGACATGCTTATGGAGAGCCTTCAACTTCATGGAATGTCTGCCACAGTGTTGGAATAAAGGCAATTTCCTTTTTGAAATGCATTGCAAAGCTACTTTGTCTAAAATCTTACGGAAGACAAATAGGTGCTTGTTTTTTTTTCTTGTCCGTTAGCTGCAAGCTAGCAACATCTTTGCAAGACTCAGGGTAGAATTTTAAGAAGCTGTACCACCAAAGTATGCTAATTTCAGATGGCGGGGTTACCTTGATTTCCTGAATTGCTGTAGTTAGAAGTGAAATAGTTTTACCTAGACCTGTACTGTATCTGTTGGTGTGCTAATGCAGCTGTTTTGCTAATACTTCACAGGTGGAGGTTGAAGTTGATCACAGCATTCAGAAAGTATACAATGGATACAATGGGACAAATCCTGATGCAGCCAGTCGTGCTATTGACTATGTACAGAGGCAGGTGAGAATGCGAGACACATGGGAACATTCCTGTCCTTTCTGTCCTTAAAACATAGATGCTGTGTTGCTCTGCTACTTGTGTAGCATATCTTTCGCAATTCTGACAAATCTAGGAAACAGATGATTGGTCAGTCAATAGCTTAACTTGGTTAAAGTTAGTAGAATTATGGCATCGTTGATGGGGAGACACGTTTTGGGGAATTGTCCATCTCTGAATCGGTGTTTGGATTCAAATATTTAGTACTTATGTATTTTTCTGCAATGTTCCATTGCAGAATATTCTCGTGTCTGCACAGATTTATCTAGAATATGCTGGGGGGAAAAAAGTGTTCTTGGTTGTATCTGAAAGCTAGTGTCACAAGCTTCTGGATTCAAGGCTAAAAGAACTGATCAGGCTTGGTTGTATCTGAAAGCTGGTGTCACAAGCTTCTGGATGCAAGGCTAAAAGAACTGATCAGGCTTAAGGAAGATTCAGGAGCTTTCAACACTCTTACAATTGGATCAATTTAAAAAGTCATGTTTACATATTAAATGCACGTAAGTTGGTCATACTACCAATTAATACCTTGCTTGAAATCCCTCCTGAAAGGAAAGAAGGACAAGAAGCTGATAAATTGTCATTCTAGGGCAGTACTTCTATTTGAGGCTGTACTGTGTGCAAGAGAACTCCAAGGACTGCAATAGAGTATGAGCTCTCAGCAGAATGGAACTGTATTAATTTTTAGTTGGTTCAAAAGCTTTCTACATGACCACATGGACATGTGACTATATTAAATGAACTTTAGTTCTGCACCACGGTTCTGTGAGAAGAGCAAATTCTGGTTTATGCCAGAACTGTGTCCAGAAAACAATTTTTTTCAAGCATCTCTTGTGAGCTTTAAGTATAAAGCTGTTCTAAGACAAAAATAAAGCTTTCTCTTGTCTGGGAGGCATGAGGGAGAAGGGAGTTGTCAGATGTTCCCCAGGAACTGGAATGACAAGTCTGTGTTTTGTAAGGAGTATTTTAAATGTTTTAAGGCTATAGGCCCCTTTACAATACACTCAGTCTGTGATTTGCTTAAGTAACTGTCAAATTTGTATTATTCAAATAAGAAATGTAGCCTAATCTTAATAAGCTTGCATTCTTGGTATTGCAGTTAGAATTGCTGTCTCATCACACTTGACTGATAAACACGTTGGCTCTTTACCTCTCTTTTTCAGCTGCGCTGCTGTGGGATCCATGACTATACAGACTGGGAAAATACTGTCTGGTTCAAACAAACTAAAAACAACAGTGTGCCGCTTAGCTGTTGCAAAGCAGCCCTCAGCAATTGTACTGGCACTTTGACCCGCCCTATGGACCTTTATTCTGAGGTAAGACAGCCAAACTATGAACTTAGAGAGCCATGTGCTTTTGCTGACAATGACTTAATTTTCTTTTTAGTGGGAGCATGAAGTCTTGGATGTATTTCCTTTAACCAGAAATAAACATGATTTCTAGAGGCGAAAAAAAAAATTTCTCCTCTTTTCATCTGTGATACACCAAGTAATGATGTTCTTTAGTGTTTGGATTATCTTTCTACCTTTGCTTTTGAGGTTTTTTTTGTGTGCCTAAATGTGGTTGCCAGATGGATATATGAGAATTCTATTTGTTTCAGGGGTGTGAGGCTCTGGTTGTAAAGAAGCTTCAAGAGATCATGATGTATGTCATCTGGGCAGCACTAGCATTTGCTGCTATTCAGGTAAGAGAATATTCTTGAGCTGTAAACTTTTTCTCAAGTGAAATTCTGAACTGCTGTCCAGGTTGTTACAGGTATGCATAGGATGACAACAGCTTTAATCCCTGCTTGGCTGGGGGGATAAATGGAGTCAAAAGCATCTAAACACTTTTAACACAGAAGTTAACCGTGCGTGGTCTAAAAACTACTGCTGTGTGGATGTATGTTCCACTAGACCTGAAGATGGGTGAACAGTCAGTGTTACGTAATCTACTAAAATGTAAATGGTAAATTATATCTTGAAAACTAATTATCTAAGCATTAAGTATCATGAATGTGCTCTGGCATTTAACGTTTGAAGAATTTGCATAGTATTTGATTTCCAGCTTTAAAGGAGATAGCTCATACTTCGTGCCATTTTAGAGGTACATCAGCTTAACTATGCTTCATGGCATACAAATAATGTCAAGACCACCCAGGAGATACACCAGGGTTTCTGGTAGCATACTTTGCTCTTGTTCACCTGAGTTTTGCATTGTGTCTTGAAGATTTCTTGGTTTCTGGACTTCAGCCAAAAAAAAAGATTGTAAACTGAAGACACTGCCTACTTAAAATTGAGCACAGGCTGTCTCTGGCATGAACCTTAATTATTAGTTACCCTGCTCATAAAAAGTAACTGAGGGAAGAGACTAATATGTATCTCAGTATTCATTTAGATATTTTTTTTTAAGACTATGACTGTCTTCTAAACATAGCTGTAAAATTGGAATTTTGAATGCTCATCAATTTGGCGGACTTAGTACATTAATCTATTTTTTTTCAGACTTTGCCAATGTTATGTCCTCTGAGAAATGTAGTACATATGCAGAATCCCAAGCAACTTGAAAACTAACTTCAAACTTACTTTTGGCCCTTAATAGTGTTTGAATTCAGAAAACATTGTACCTGTTGGGTCAGGTGGTTTACGCACTTTTGTTTTCAAAAGCAGCTTTTCAGCTGGATTTTATGTTTGCAGGTAAATAATCTTTTGCAGACAGTCTTGTGAAAATATGGTTGAATTTCTGTTTCAATGCTAGAAGGATATACTCATTGGTAATATTGCATACAGTAATATTGTTGAACTGTCCACAGCCAGATTACTTCAGCTGTGGAACTTTAAATTTGGTGAGATCTGTGCTCAGTCTTCTGAAGGAAGGTATTTTTTAAATTACAACCTTTAAAACTTTAACTGTTAACACAATAGTCTGTTTGAACACTGAAGTATATTTGTGTACCGTAAATAAAGTTATTTACCACAACCATGGTTATGGTGGCAGATTTTTTTTCTGTAGGGGAAAAAAAATGTATATTATGAGTCTGGATGAGCTGAATCCCAAGAAGAGGTATTATTCCTAGCTTTGGAGTTTGCAGGTTGATTAATGGATCTGCCCGAAGATACAGCACAGTTGTAATCCTCTCTGGGATTGGGCCAGATTTTCTGACACGTGCTTGTGGTGGAAATATGGCTGCTTGCATCCTTCTGTTATTCCTGGCTCATCAATCTTAGGCAGGCATGTTAGTTGTATCCCTTCTGCACTGGGTGCTCTTTGATTTGTCTCCACATGTCAGTAACTGAGCTATTGGCAGAAAGTACATATTGTATAAACAGTTTGTCAAGAAAATAACATCAGAGAAATTTCTTTGCTATTGCTGCAGTATAGCACTTCGAAATCTTTTTGCTTAATGTTAAAACAAGCTACATTATACTTGTTTATTTATTGTCTAAATACAGAATACAGGGTGTTGGGAATACTCTTGAAATTTCCATCAAGTAACACTCACCGAGTGGTAATCCCTTTTAAGTGTCTTATCAGAGATCATGTTATTGTATCTTTGTGCCACGGTTCAAATGGTTATAAATTCACGTTTTAACAATACATTAGTTTCAGTCAAGTTGATACTAAACAGTATTCAACTGTTCTATTATTTATCTCCTGCAACTTAAGCCATAAGTTGTGACATGCTCTTATTTGTAATACAGAATTTATGTAGGTACTTAGCCTGATTCTCAAAAGAGTGGTCTTGTGAGCTAATCGAAATGGAGGGAAGAATGTAAACTTCAGAAAATGGCCTGTAACCTAGGTCATGGCCTGTAGACTTAGAGGAGTAATTATGTTTTCTTACCTTTTGGTGATTTTTTTTTTCCCCTTACCTTCCTTGTATTCACTCTGAACCAATTGTTATTTCGGATATGATGCAGTAAGGCTGTCCAAAGTTTGTTACTTCTAACGCTTACATTTTACAAATTTAGCCTTCAGTACTTTCTTTAAAACAAGAAGAGTGAGAAGAGGAGAATTTTTGCAAGGCTTGGAATTTGTGGAAAGCTTAGTCTTTTCTGCATAGAAGTAATTTTTGGTATATTCATGTTTCAGTTACCATGGGGATCTTCCAGTGTGGAATAATTCTGTGGTCTCAACCACAGTGACAGCACAGAACTATTAATAAGTAGGAGGCAAAGTGAAGGGAGCAAAGGCATTGCAGTGCAGTAGAAGTGCTGCTTGATTAGCTGCAGAGTTCATTCTTAAAGATAGCTATGTAGTTAGTGAACATTTAAAAGGTACTGAGCTTGGCTTATATATATAGACAGTGAGCTTTTTGTACAAAAAAAAAAAGAGAGCCTCGGTGAAAGCAAATTGAATATAGTTACTGCTAGCAGGCAAGTAAAAAAAAAAAATGCATAAAACAAAAAACACACAGAACCTGAAAACAAACCTTCTGATGGTGGGAGATGGGTCTAAACTTTTCTGAAGGTTGAAGAAGAGAGGGATGCATGGATTCTTCCTCAGCGCAGACCTCTAGAATATATTTGTTCACAATGTGAAGTAGCAACTGAAGAGAAACAGAATCACATGCCTTAGAAAAGGTTTGAGGTGCTTGCATACTTTTTAAAATTACATGCTAAATAACTTTTGTAGAGAAAGTTGAAATACAGGCATTATTTTTGTGCCTACAGTGAATTCTAGGAATATGCTCACTAGCCTCTTAAAGGATATAAATGGCTTAAATGATAACTCAAAAGTTGATTACATGAGTTCTTATTACAATACCTGATTGTTTCAGATTTTACACAACTCTGTTTAAATTGAATGTCTTGACTGAGTCCTTGGCAAGGATTATCTTTGTGTGAATATCTGTAAATGTGATGGAACTACTTTTATTTATTTGAAATACATTACTAGAATGAATTATAGCAAATGACTAAAGAAGGTGTTTTTTCTGCAGCACACTCTTCATTTTATCCTTGTTTTGAACAGGGGAAAAAAGAGAAGCTCTGTATTTGCAATCTGCAAGCCTTCTTCAGAGTTCTGTAGCCACTGACAACTACCCTAAACTTTCCATCTCAAGTCTCATTTAAGGTTTTTTGTAATTGTGAATAGTAACTCCTCACTTAAAAGGACTCTGTCTATGCAGAGTCATTCTCTTATGTAACTGTTTTTCTCTTACTCTGACATGGATATGCATCTGTTTGGGAATTAATCTGTAAATTGGAACCACGCAAATACTGATGAAAAGTGAAGAAAGGTGCAGTTTTTACCAGCAGGCTGAAGTGCCATACTCTAGGTTACTTTCCATGTGCTTTTTTGAACCCAAGCTAATTTCTGCTATAAATCCAAAGCAGATAATGGACTCCAGGCAAAGAATGTTATTAATCTTTACAGCTTGTCCCTTTCCAGGAAATTAAAAGCTCATACTAGAATTTCATCGTGCCTCTTTTTAATCACTTATTTAGACTTAGCATTTTTAAAACATTCTCTCTTCAGTCTTTAGCAGACTTGAGTACTATGTTGCATGTACCATCATTTAGGTTTAAAACGTGTTACACCTGTGATGTTTGCATCAAACTTTATTTTTAGAAGTAATTCTGCTTTTGTCCCAGTGCTATATTTTCACTGGGTTTTTGCACTATCAGTGAAGAAGCTTTACATTTGGCTGGCTGCTCACCCATTTCATGTTTGCTTTGTGTTCAAGGGTGTTTTTGGGTGGTTTGGGTTTTTTGTTTGTTTTTTAGAAACTTGTTTACCTTCTGGGTGATACTTCATAATCCAGAGTTATGACAGGAGCCTCTTGGAATATTTGCATCTGTGAATAAACTTCTATTCATATAAGTAAATAATACAATCTCTTATTGTACTAGAAGCTATTGCCAATTTTTGTAGGCCGTAGAACACAGCACTGTACCTGATTTTTTTTTAGTAGGTACAGTCTTATTGTCCCTTCAATAAACATGCACTTCTGTGAAAATATCATGCCCTACTACATCCGTGACTACATTCATCTGATTTAAATCTTGTATATGGGTGATCATACCCTAAATTCCTGGCAAAGGTGCCAGCACAGTCATGGTACTGTGAATTTTAACAGCAGGAAAATGTCTAGAAGTGAATAATTCACATTGGACTTAAGCTCTCTGATCTGACATGTTAAGAGATTGAGCATTTGAAAGAGATTTCAGCAGTGAAGTAGGTTCATAAAACTCAAAAGTTTAGCTCTTTTTCATCATAGCAATTAGAGGCTAATGCATTTGAATTTCACTTTCATTTTTTTCATGCCAGATACAGTATCTGTACCATTCATTTAAAAATCAGTGGTTTCTTCCATCTGAATTACTGAGGCAGAATACAAATGACTTAAAAAAAACAAACCACCTTTTATTAAAGATGTCCAAGACAATCTTGCAAGTAAGTAAGGCTGGAGTTCGTGGCCCTTGCTTTTTGCAGCAGGAAATGAAGCCTTTTCAAGAACAATGCTTTTGTTGCCATTTACCTTATGGACAATGACAGTCTTGCGAAGCATGCTGACAATTTCTGTGCTGAGGTTGAATCTCTTGAAGTACCTTCTTTGTGCTCAGTTTGTTTTCTTTTTTTTTTCTCCATAGCTTCTGGGCATGTTGTGTGCCTGTATAGTACTATGTAGGAGGAGTCGGGATCCTGCCTACGAACTTCTCATCACTGGCGGAACCTACGCCTAGAAGAGAATGCGAACACACAGTTCAATCTTATCTTGCTTGTGTGGAAGGTGAATGGGCCAGGTCTACTGCTTTCTTGCCCTAAGCTTAGTCAATGCACACCTTTCACAGATGAGGACAGCCGTACTGTACACTGGTGACGGGCAAAACAGCTCAGCTTTACACACACCCATATAATTACCTGTGACTTTCACTGTTTTAGCCAGCTACTCATGTATCTAAATGTTTTAGTATACTAGTAAACTTTCTAATTTCAGACCCATTTGCAATGTAAGTGTAATTTGGTTGGTATGAAAGTCAAAGGATGTGTGCCTCCTTTGGTAGATTACCTCAAAGCATTAACTGACTGATTTTTGCATATAGAGAGAGGATTTCTTAAACCTTCTGTACACAAAATTTCTTTTGGCCAAAGCTGTACAAAGTAAGCTAGCTGTATTTCATTTGAGGAAGTAATATTTTAATCTTGCCCCTCACCAGTGTCACTTTTTTAAAAAAAAAAAACAACACTTCAGTCCAGTACCCTTTATATATAAAAATTGAAAAAAAAAAAAAAAGAAAAAAAAAAAAAAAAAAAAAAAAAAAAAACAAAAATTTTACAAAATTTTAGAATCATGTGACTGCAGCTTTGACCTTCAGAGATCAAATCTTTCAGACATTAGTGGTTTAAAATACAAGCTGGCTTTTCAGGAGTATAATGTATGCACTACTGTTCTATAATGAAATATTTCATTTTTCTATGAAGAGCG
>NW_010121440.1:25026-43480 GCF_000699245.1 Pterocles gutturalis
CTGTTAGACTGTAGATCTTAAATGGGATTGGAAACAATGTAGCCATGTAGAGTAGCAAAGTAGTATGTGAAAGTGATCTCAACTGTAAATAGTAAACCTGATTAAATAAATCTCTGTATATCCTCCCTATAAACATGTCCTGTTTTCTGTTTAAGATTCCAGTGTATTTGTTTAAATGGAGTCCTGGTGTGCCAGAAACATAAGCTTTAGTATGAAAGCACCAGTTTTAATTGTCTTTACTTAAATAGTTCTGTGTTTAAGGTTTGGTGGAAGCTTGACAGTATGATATTTGTTCTTTTTATTTGAAACAATACTGGGGAAACACAGCACAACAAACTTGGTTGAACTTCGTGGAAAGCTAACATCTTGTGAATAGAATTGAGGAAGAATCTGTCGCCTCTCAAAAGTGCGGGATGAATAGCCATACTATAACTGCTGTATGTTAATTATGCATGAATGTGCCTTTATGTTATTCAGATGCTTAGTCATTGCTCTGCTTTCCATGGCTTCAGTTGTCTGGTTCTTCGCAGAAGCCAGAGATGTTCAGAATTTCTACCAGTTGCTGATGTGCTTTTTATCATGCAAAGTAGACATGCTCAGCCAAACTTGACAGCAATATAATATTCTCAAATCCCTGAAGAAATATCCCTCAAGAAAAGATAATTCTAATATGTGTAGTCTGTTGTTAAGGCCAAATACATCTTGCATTAATATAAGTATTGATTTAAGTTTCTTAGAGTTGTTACACTGCTGTAGAAGTATACTTTTGGAATTGTATATTAACTTAGAATCATAGAATCACAGAATGGTTAGGGTTGGAAAGGACCTGAAAGATCATGGAGTACCACCCCCCTGCCATGGGCAGGGACACCTCCCACTAGCCCAGGTTGCTCAAAGCCTCATCCAGCCTGGCCTTGAACCCCTCCAGGGATGGGGCATCCACAGCTTCTCTGGGCAACCTGGGTTGCTGCCTCACCACCCTCTCAGTGAAAAATTTCTTCCTAATATCTAATCTAAATCTGCCCTCTTTCAGCTTGTAACCATTACCCCTTGTCCTCTCACTACACTCCCTGATAAAGAGTGTTTCCCCAACTTCTAAAGGTGGGTTTCAGATGATATGCCCTTGTTGCGTAGGTTTTCATTTTTATATGGTATGTGGCTTAATAACCTGAAAGGCCTCCTGGGACTCTGGCATTAAATTTCACGGATGTGGTAGCAAGCCTGCAAACCAAATCTACTGTCAGAAGCATTGACAAATGTAAGGATTATCTGTATCATGTTGTATTGCATATTGTAGGTATGCTTGGTAAGACCCCAAACTAATAAGATCAAGATGACCCTGGCTTGTAAGAGTCAAACCAGGGGAAGTTTTAAAACAGACTTGTGTGCGGCACAAAACAAAGCTAAGGATGCTTCACAAAGTAGTCAGCTCTTCCTGACCACAAGGCAGAAATAAGTTTTGCATTCAAGAGTCCGAATGTACCTCTTTGAAGTGAGGATAGTTATGGAGAGATTACAGTGTATGTACTACTTAATCTTGCTGGAAGACAAGGGTTTGAAGTAGAGGTGACATTTTGTATGACTCGCTGAAGTTGGGAAAAAGTGGTATTTCCTTAGTAGTCAGTTTTGCTTGGAATTCCAGAACTGCAAACTGATCTGACAGGGTTCTGAAACTCAGTCTTTGGTCCCAGTGTTAACTTGGAGAAAAAATTATTAATCTTGAGTCCTATAGAAAAGGAGACAGTTTGATACTAAAGGCAGATGACAATTGTGAGACTTATCTAGCTGTAGTTCATAAATCTGTCCTGTTAGAAGCTTTAAACAAAGAAAGCAAAGGGGGTGCTGTTACTGTGCATTATAGATGGCAAAAATGCAGGTGTAGTTTGTTGCACCCATTCATAGAAGTGCTGCTCTGTGTACCCATTGCAATAGAAATTGTGGCTTATTTAACATTTAACTTCGTAGTAGAACTGCACCATTTTGGGTGAATACAGAGAGAGAACTTACTCTGTTATAAATGTGTTAAAACACTAGTATTACAATGTGTCTGGATATGCTGAGCTTCTTGCTGTCCATATGAACAATATTTCTTGCTTTAACTGAAAGACCCTTGATTCCTCCTAGAACTAAAGTAATGCATTTCCAAAAGCCTGTTCTGTGTCTGAGAATAGCTTTTTGACTTACTCATCTTCTGGATGAATTCCCATGCATGCTGGATCCAGGCTGCCTGCTGCTCTTAATAAAACTATTCGTGTTGTAAGAAAAATGACAGTAGAAGACTAGATTTCTGTCCTGTGGGTGAAAGAGAGTGCTCTTACAAACTTTCTCTCTCAGCAAGCTGGTGAAGCCATATGCCTTTCTGCCAAAACAGACTAAGCAAGTCTTGCATCCTAGCTTTTTCTCTGCCTGAGTCAGAAGGTTTGCATTGCAATGAGATTTTGTTTTTTAAGTTCTAGAGTGTTTTTTGCTCTTCAGCACAGAACCACAGTAGTATTAAAGGACAGTGGAAAAGTCTGAATAGCATGGGCCTCTCAGGGCCGTGCTTATATTCTGATAAGCAGGTTTTCTGCTTTTAAGTTGCCTAAATTGGGACTCCTTCCTCCTAAATGATGTTATACTGTAATGAAACTCCAGCTCCTGTAAACACTCAAAGCAGTATTTTCAAAAGTGGAGTTCGTTGTCGTAATGAACAACACAAAAAATAAAACAAGAAAAAAACTAAAAAGTGTGAGCAAGATGGAAGAGTTTTTCTTTCCTCTAGTACATTTCAGTTGCTAGTTTTTCTAGCTTACTGTTTTAACTATTTAGCATAGGACTTTAATCTGCACTGTAGTAAAGGTTCTCTCTGCTAGCTAGTTTGAGGTAAGCTCATTTATCAAAGGTAGCTGAGCAATGGCAGTGTGCAGTTTAGTGGGGGGCTAGTTAGTGAGAAAAATACCATAAATCAGCCTGTGCTTAGTTAATGGTAGGAGTACCATAGGTCCATTGCTTCCAGTACCAACTAGCTTGGTTTGCTCAGTAGTGCTGCAGTTTGCAGTGTGAACTTTATCTGAACCACGTGTTAATTTGACTTGCTCACTTATCTCTGGTCTGCGCTGTGATCCTTTATCTTTCTCACTGCCCCTTTTCCTGTGTTTCCTAGGTAGTTTACACTCTTGAAACTTAAGTTTGAGCACCGTTCTCGTTAACATTTTAAACATCAATTCTGGCAATCACTGATGAACTACATTTTTCTTTAGGCACAGAATCCACATGTTAGCTATTTTTAAGGTCAGTGTTCTAGGAAAGGGAATGTTAAGTTTATTTTCCTCTTTGGGGAAATCTTTCATTTATTTGAAGAATATGTTTTTGACTGTTGAAAGAAAAAAATCACAGGCTTACATTGCAGCAAGTGAAATAAGGCTGATACATCAGGAAATACTTTGTTACTGAAAGAGTGAATAAGCTTTGGATTACATTAGACAGGAATGTTGGTGTTGCTGTAATTTCACCTTTCTAATATGCTTGTATCTGACAGTGCTTTTTAGGGGACAGGGGATGACTTAGTTTCATTCCAACTCTTTTTTTCCTTGACTCCTGTGTCTGACATTTTCAGTTCTTGTTTGGATTTCCTCTTGTCTATCTTGTACTGGATATAAAGCAATTCTGCTACTTTTTCAAGAAAAATGTCACATTTCTTAGTTTTCAGATGTAGCTGACTGCTCCTGAGAGGTTTCTTCTGTGTATTTAACTTTTTGGAATGTACAATATGTAGGCTGTTCCTACCCCTCTACTTAATCTGATGCGACTTGTCTTCTGTAGTGCAGAGTCTACCAAAATTCAGCTCTGTTACAGTAAGATCTGACAGCATAGGAAATACAGAACCAATAAATAATTTTTGGTACCCTGTTGATAAGCTTGATAGAAGCTCTGTGGGACTGATGACATTGTACATTGATTACAATTTCATGTTTCACTATACTGTCAAATGCTGATAACACTATCTAGGAAATCTAGCCACTTTTCAGCAGTTACTGCTGTTACTGTTACTTCAGCCAGTGAAGCCATTAATACTAGCAGCACTGGGTGATTTGGGGAGGGAGAAAGGTTTCATGTTTTTATTTAAGGGAGTGGTTGGATCTGTTCTGTGTTGCTTGACAGTACTTTGATCTCTAGTTTCAGTCATCTCTCAGCATGTTTACTTCACCCCAGCTGCACAGCTGAAGTGGCTGCTCATCCAAACCACCCGGGTCTGGTGTCTTCTGCTGAAGAGGCAATGGGGTCTCAGTGCAGGCTGCACAGGAAGTTATTCAAGGAATGATTGAACATGTGTATGCTACGTGGAGCACACAAGCATGTAGCTTGCTTGCAGCAGTGAGCCTGACCTGAGCCAGAGCTTTTTAACACATGGGATTAGAATTGCCTTTAGGGTGTTTTTCAGTTGAGCTTTGTTTCTTCTTGCTGCTATTAAAATGACTTTTAAGAACATTGCAGTGCAAATCCCATGCTTTACTGCCTTTCAGCAACCTGATAGGACACTCAGGAGAATTTGAGAATCCCATTCAGACCATAGTCTAGTAAGGCATGATCATGTGTGTGTCTTAATAAATAGGGAAAAAATGGTCTAACAAGCTCAATTTAACAAAGTTAGTAACAGAAAAAAAATCTGCCTTGATAGCAAGAAGAGGACAGCTCATGAGACTTTTCAGTACTTGGAGTTTCAGATGAGACTTGGGATAAGTACTTGTGATACTAGTGGCAGTGATAGCCTCCACAATATGGAGTTGGTGGAACTTGTAATCTTAGGCCTGAGATAAATCCCACTGAAATGTGATAAAGTCTGTAAGTGCAGTGGATCTTAGGTTTACTTGTGTGCTGTATCCTGTAGCATAAGCACACACTGGGATGAACGCAGTGCTTAGCACATTGTCATCTGACCCTCTAAATTGTCTTTTTCCATTTTCACTGTTTGGTGCCACCCTCACTGATTGGGAGGAGCTGCCCTTCTGCATGTAATAAGCTACATCCAGGATAAGTCATCTCTGGCAAAGATTGTATTGTGTAGTCCTGTGCCAGGCCTCTACCCAGCACCTCACAGGCAACAGGCAAAACTTTATTCCCTGGTACGTACTGTAGAAGAATTAGGCACTCCTGGCACTTCCAGGACTTGGAGAATGCCCCATCTTTGGGAAGTGTGCTTCCTGCTCATAGTCCAGCACTCTACAGTGCTCTCGTGCTTTGCATACAATATCCTTTTTAAAAGCTTAAAACTACTGTTTTAGCCTGGCAGTGTTGGTATACATGGGTGGGGAACAAAGATGTCAGCATCAAGAAATGGTGCATTGAAGATCCAGTACCCAGGCCGAGCTAACGTGAGTTAAATTTAGGGCTTGTGCTGATAAGTGCTCTAGTTAAAAAAGCTGACACAGGACCCTGCAGAGCAGGGAGGATGCGTTTCTCAAGATCCCTAGAATAAGAGCTTCTCTTTGGTTTGAATCCCCCCACAGCTGCTGCATTGAGCAGTGACCGTAGTAAAACCTTTGGCTGCTGCCTCTGAGCAGAATAAAGTCACTGCTGCTTATGTCTCCCTTCCTCACAAGGGGTTCAGAAGCAAGACAAAGCATTCTCATGTCTATCAGTGCATTGAAAGCTTTCTTGTTCACACTTGTATTAACATTCTTATCCTGGGAAGGTTAAAGTTCACCAGTTTCCCAAGAAGTTCTTCCATGGGCTGTTTTCAGCTTAAACTTTCAGAACAGTTCTTCCTCAGATGCAGCTGTTGAGCATTTGCGCCCTTGCAAAGTGGAAGGGAATGTACTACTAAACTCCTCCACGCGCTCCCTGCATTGAGTGTGTTACCTCGTGTCTGCAACCCCCTTCCCAAGAGCCATCCCATCATATTAGAAAACAAGCAATGGCACTGTGTGCACAATATAATTTGTTCTTTTGTACAAGATCTTCCATTGCCAATACTGATCTGATCACCACCCAGCGCTAGCTTGTTTAGTCTGAGTCTGGGATTGAACAATCGCAAAAGTACTTAGCATGCCATAATAATTTTCAGCTCATTACATAATTGCTAACAAAGAAGAAGTAATGGCTAACAGTTGGACTAAAAGTTCTTTGCGCTCTCTGTTGTTCAGTGTTCTCTCAGTAGATGGGGCATTGTCATTTTGTCAATAACCTAGTCACAGGCAGGACGTTAATTCCTGTTCCTCTTCCAAAATCTGGTGACTCTTCATGAGTATCCTTCCCTACAAAAACCAGTCCATCAGCCCCTGCAGGCCCCTAGCAGCCATTTACTTTCCAGAAGCCCAGCGTGACCTAGCATCGCAACTTTATCTCCTTCCTCTTGCTGGGTGGGGCAAAACCCCACCTATTCTCTCTCCTTTAGTCTCAACTACAGTGAGCACGCCCAACACATCACAGCTGCACTATGAAAACACCTGTGATGGGGACTGTCATTTATTTAGGAAGGTGGTAGATGGTAGTGACTGACCCTGATGCTGTTTTTAGTTTTGTTTTGTAACAGCTAACTCTGCTTTGCTTTAGGGGCTTGGCCACTTGGTTGTGCTTGTGGAAGCAAGGAGCTATGGATGTCAGGGTGAAGGCTAAGTGAAGGGCATCTTCTTGCTCTCCTTGCTTGCTAGCAACGAGTGTAGCTTCTGTTTGAGGATGCATGAAGAATTGGTAGCTATATGGCTGGTAACTGCCCTTTATTTCAGTGCCCCATCTCTGCAAGCTGGAGAACAACAAAGCAAGGGAAAAGAGATGATCTTGAGCAGCAGAGGCTGCTTTTCAGGTCTTTACTATTTGTCCTATACAGTGACCTTTCAGTGCAGCAGGCTGTGTTTGTGTAGTACTGATGTAGAGTCCTCCGGGTTCTCTAAGCCTGCACAGTTAAGGCAGGTAGCAGTGATACAGCTGAGAGGTTACATAGTACCAGTGAAGAAAGTGAATTAGTTATCCACCAGTGCTGAAATTAGATGTTTCTTAGTGCCCATCCAGGCTCCTGTTAGACACTACCTGATGCCTGGCTTGTAATGAATCTCCTCTTGGCACCTGTGTGCTTCCACTTGAACTGCATTCAGTAATCAGTGAGGTCCAAGCTGCAATCAAGAGTCTTTGCCTAGAAAATTGCCTCTGGAGAGGAGACTCAGACCTTGAGTGCACCTCTTGAACAAGCAAGATGAGAAGGCATCCAAGGTAAGAGTTGCTACCATTTATGTCTTATGTATATGATATGTCAACACTTCAGCTGAAGTATGCTGAGGTTATTTGTAATACAGCGTTCAAGCCACGGTCCTTAAGGATGTGGCAAACACTTCAAAGCTTGAACAGCGGCTGTGCTCCTGCTGTTGCTGACTGCTCAGCTGTAAAGGGGTTAATTTCTTCCTTTTTGCTGACTAGTTGTAAGAAATGCTAGAAGCTAGCTGTTGTAGCAATGGAGCTGTGAGCTTGGCAGGAGGTCCTGTCTCTGTGGTTAAGCACTGACTGTGTTGGCTATCCTGGAGCTGCGGCTCCTGGATCTCTCTGTTTCTAGTCTGACACTACTTTGACCCAATTTTACTACTGGCTTGGGGGCTCTTAATGCTGTATGCAGCAGATGAAATCTGTTCTGTGCAGAGATGGGCCTCACGCTGCGCTTGTAGACATTTCCTGATTACATATGGTTGTTATTAGTTAAATGTTATTGTTAAACGGGTTTTCCTGTTTTTCTCCTTAAGTAATAGTAATATGGTAAAAGAGAATAATATGAGTATCTGAGTCTGGTTTAAGGGTACTGTTGTGGTGGATTGCTTACTTCCAACTTTTGAATTCTTGTTGTGGCTGAAGAAGTAATAAAATGGATTAGCACTACACTTTTTCATATCAATCTCTCAAAATCCATCCAGAAGAGCAGCAGGTGTCAACCTCAGTCCTTTTCTATTCTGTTGTGGTTTGTGAGGGGAAATGACTCCCAGTCTTTCTTGCCACTCTTATGGATAGATGATGCCTGTTTCTTATGGCCTGGTGAAAGTTTCCAGAGTTAACAGTTATAAGTCTGAAATTGTTCAGCATGAAATGCTTGTCTGTTGTGCAAACTGAAGTCCTGCAGTGCTAAGTCAAAAACAGCTCAGTAACTTTACTGTAACTTCTCTTTAATTAGTCGGCATATACATCCTAGCCACAGGCTATAGGTAGGTAATTGGGTCCCCCACTTGCAGAGCAGCTGGCAAAAGCATGTTCCTTGCTTTCTGGGAACAGCTTCTTGTGTGTGAACCCACCCAGAGCCAGAACACTATCAGTGTCAGTGAAGAGGCAGCCTGCTTATTACGAGCGTGCTATGAGATAGGAGGTAAGTTGACGAACACAAAACTTTGTTTGACACTGGTTTTTTGTCCCTGCATGTTGCTTGGCACATTCTTGACGAAAAAATATGATAGTCCAAATTAAAGTGGAGGCTCATCAGAAGTGTTTTCCACAAAGAATTGCAACCAAAAATGTTGTTTACTTTACGAATGCCTCCCCCTGGAAAGAGATCGTTTCACTTTCCCATCTTATCTGAAAATTGTTTCCCAAATGTTACCAAATTGGAGAGGAAACCTTGTTATTAAGGCAATATTATTAAGGCAGTAACCTACATTCGACCTTTCTGCTCAAAAAAATGGATGACACATAAAATATGGGTGTACTCGGAGAGTGTGGGTATTTCTTGCTATCTCTGTTCTATTTCTGACAAGTGCTGCCACACTGATAGAGCAAACTTCCTAGATGTGGCTTAGTAACTACTTATCAGACAAATTCTTCAATGTAAAGTAGAGGAATAATAAGAAAACATTGTTGCTCCTTTTTCATTTCCTGAACAGTCTGACGTGGGACTCAAATGCTGTGATACTGGGTAGATTTTGAAATATCTATAGCCTCGTGCACTTACAACAGTACTTAGTTGACAGAGGAGATAGGTATAAAGGAATCCAGTTTCTTGAGTTTAACAGAAAAAATATGAAATTATTTTATGGGGTAGAAAAAGCAGTCACCATTCCACTAGCTGTATGTCAGTGGTGTCGACCACGTGGTACATGTAAGCAAAGATCATCTGTACCAGGGCTGGGTACTGCAGTGTCTTGTGTGAGGCTGTCAGGGCCCCCAGAGGAGGGAGGAGTCTTAACAAAATCTGTGTGCCACACATAATTAGAGGAGATGCATCTCAATGGTTTTGTTTTTTTCTCTTTAATTAAGACAATCTGCAAAACATCTACTTAAATTTATTTAAGTATTGGTTTATTACAGTTCTCTTTGTGGAAGACTGTTCAGGAAGCAAATATATTAAATCTCTCGTACTTTAGGTTTCCTCTCATGCTGTACATAACAAGTGATGTAGTTGTCTCTGACAGCTGCCGTTTACAGTGCGGTGGCCTAGCTGAAGGCTATCTTTCTATCATTGTTCAGTTTGGATATGGTCATGGAAACATGTTAACATCTTCAGCCTGAACGAGCACTACTGTCCCTATAACCTTGTGCCTTAACTGCCTTTCTCGTTCCTGCAGTTCCTCTGAGCCCGTGCTGACGTGAGGCACTAGGAGCCTTTCAGCACTGATGCAGATGTGCTGCACAATAACTTGGGGAAGTGTGGGAAGGACAAGAGTACCTGTGCAAAGGACTGCAGGGAACTGAAGAAAAAGGGTCTGCAGCAACTTTTGTTCCATTCTTGAATCAAGTCGTTAGAACAAGGTACTGCAAGTGCCTCTGACCTTCATTCTGTTTCATTTAAGGAGTAACTGCATTGACCATTATGGCTTTTTCTTCTGTCTAGATTTCTCTTTATCTTTCCTGCTGTGTCTTAGCTAACAGTTCCTCCCTGCTCTGTGCCTTTTGGGTAGCAATTTGATTCATTTTCCAGTTTTAAGACCTGAAACCTTGGCAAACAAGGTCGTTCTGCCCCCAGAAATAGCTCTCTGCTTCAGATTAAATCACCAATTTTTTTTTTTTAACCATCTCGAAATACTGAAAAGGGCGGAGTGGCAGAAAGTATCTATTGATTCCTCGGTAAGTACAGTGGCAGTTGGAAACTTTCTTTAATATTAAACTGGAAAGACTGATAGAGCTGAAATCTGTGAAATACAGTGAACCTTCATAGTGCAACTTCTCTGAAGAGGGTTTGTTGAAGAACAAGTACATCAAAAGTGCCTGGAAAGGAACCAGGACGTGTCTGTGCCAGCAATATCAGAGGTGCAGAGTCTGTAGATAGGAGTTAGAGACAGAAAAGCCTGTGGGCAGAAGAGAAGGAGAGGATCAGTCAGGTGGACAGCGGAGTTGAAAGGAGGATGCACTGATGCCACGGGTATGCAGATTGCATGAGGAGGTAATTGGCACTTCTCTCTGGTGCTTAGAGGAGAGGGGTCAGGGCAGTGCAGAACTGCTGGAGGCTTTGCTTATTTGTTGGTTTTGTTGTTGTTTTCTTAACCATGAAAAAATCCCAGGGAGGTGTGAGGGAAACCATCCTACTATGGCAAAAGCAAGCCTTGGGCTCATCTGTCCTTATTTTGCTGCCCCAGAATCCAGTGCAAAGCAGAGGCATGGATGCTATGGATTTCATTGTATTAGGAGATGGCCGTGATTGGGAGTGCCTTATGTTTTCTTACTACTGGGGTGTCTCAGTCCTTCAGGTGCTGTCTAGATGCATTCATTGTTTTTTGTATTTTCATCAGTGACTCTGGTTAAAGAACAGTGGAGGGCTCCCAGCCTTTCTCCCTGGTTACCCACGTGCTGTAAGGGGAACTTGAAAGGAGGCTGTTAAAAGGAACTTGATTCTTCCTTGCTTTGTACAGCTAAGACCCTGCAACACCAAAGCTATCTGCTTTCTGAGCGTGCTTTCCACCCCAGCGTCAAATATGCTTGCATGGCCTGTGCAGCGAGAGGAGATCCATGGCAGATAACATGGCTGCTGGGACGGTGAGGGTGGCTCACAGGCTGGCTGGAGGTGGTCCCCCATCCTGAAGAAACAGCACTTGCTTCCTTGCAGTTAAAGTTCTGCGCAGGATTTTCCTCCCAGATTTGCCAGGCTTTGCGACACTGACGGCAGCACGGTGTGCGGAGGGTAGGAAGAACTGTGGTAAGAAATGCCAATACTAATCGCTCTGAGGTGAAGATGGTTTTTGCAGGTGGTGTAGGTCAGGAGGTGCTGGGATGGGGCAGGAGGAAGGAAGAGCAAAGCATGGTCAGTTGGTTATTTCCTGTCTGGTAATTGTAGAAGACTGTTGAAGTATTATGGGTTGTCCTTGGTCAGCTGAAGCAGACCTTGTGTGCTGTTGCTTTCAGTAATAGGCTGTTTTAAAGTCTGAGGACTGGGGCTTCTTTGCATCAAAGCTTTTCAAGATAAGACCCTGGCACAAAGCCTCGCTGCCCATTCCTTTCTGCTGTCCACCAGCCATCCTCGTTTTCTTCAATGACAGCTACAATGTCTCCTTCACTGATGTCCAGTTCATCCATGTTCTAAAAGGAGACAGGAAAGGAAATGTGGTTAGCCTGAGAGCGCAGGAGGGCCCAAGCATGTATCTGGTGGGCTTTTTTAACCCTGCCTTTCATCAACAGTCTGACAGTGTCCTTCTGGGTGGGAATGAGCATGAAAATACCAGACAGTGAGGGATTAAGCACTTATGGAGCTGCCTATTTCCTTAAGATCCTCAAATTTCCCCAGCTTCCATGGTGTCTCTTCCTGAGCAACTTGACTGTTATATCTTTGGGGAAGGCTGAAAAGGGTTAAATATGACTGTCCTAAACCAGCTAACCATGACCCTTCCATAGTCTGCAGGTGTTGCTAAATAAAACAGTGCACAGCTTAATTCCCAAGGGAGTTGATAAGTGTCTCTACTAATCCAGGCCTTAAATAGGTCTCTCAGTTCTGTTAATACAGAACAGGAGTGACCAGTGGAAGTACAGCGACTCTTCCTGAGACAGGTAACTTTTATCTCCCGGACAAGTGGAGCAGTTGCAAGTAAGCTATCCCTGAGCTCTCAGGCAGCTATCAGACTGTTCAGTGGTGCTGTCCTATTTTCCATAGGAAACCACTTTGCTGCCCGCAGTGCAGTAAAATAGAAAACTCTGTAAGAGAGGCTTCCAGATATGTTTGACACATCAGTTAAATCTAAATTTAATGTACTTGAGTAGGTAAGAATGGACTCAAAAAGTAAGAGGCCTCAGTATACAATATAGTGAAAGTAGTAACAGGCTCTTTTCTCAGCAGGGAAAATCTGTGCATGTCATATTTTTAAGGCAACTCCTGGAATAAGGATCTGACAAAGAGATCCAGCAGTCTCCTCTGGGGAACTGCCATTAACAGTGAGGTACTTTCAGCTATGTTTGGATGAATTTCAGGCAAGTAATAAAAGAGTGTTTAAAACAAAGAACATAGAAGATGTCAGAATGGTGCTGTACCTAAGAGAAAGCGCTCCTTTCCAGCCCTTTCTCTGTTTTCATAATTTATCTGGCTATCTGTTTTGTCACATGCCAGCATTTCTTCAATGTTGGCTGTTGATGGCAGGTCCCTTGGTGTGAGGGTCTCTCTGCACTGTAGCGCAAGTCCTCCAGGATGCTGCTCCTGCTAATCTAGAGCTAATAAAAGGAACCTTTAAACTGACATGTAATTAAAACTGTGAAAGTTCCATTAGGTGAGGCTCATGGTTTAGCAAGAGTCCAGGAGGTTCTGGAGTCCATCTGAATAAGAAAATATTCATAACAGTTCAATATCCCAGTTAAGGATGCAGGTTGCTCTTTATAACAATCTTTTAGTACGTGGACCATGTCCACTGGGATTCTGCAGCTTGCAACATGGGAAGTACAGGGAAAATATGGGGATTCAGTCCTCTCCAGCATGGAGAGCCAGTGTGTTAAACTGGAGCAGAGCTCTCTAGGTGATGACAAGTGAGATCAAATGGAGCAGAGTTCCTAGATAAGCTTCTGTCACATATTCTTACATGGGGAATCTGCAGCCATTTTCCCTGAGGAAAATATTTCAACACGAGATGTAAGTTCAGAATGTACAATACTGTATTTAGCCATCATCCACTAATAAGAGATGTAAGTTCAGAATGCACAATACTGTATTTAGCCATCATCCACTAAAACACAGAGTTTTCCTTGTGTTTGTGGTCTCCTATATCTCTAGAAGGAGGTTGTGACAGCTCAGCACTAATTTAGGGGGGATTACCCTTACGTGTTACCACTTGCAAAAAAATCTTGTTTAATCTTGAGGCAGCATGGTCTAGTGATGTGCACCAAGAACTGGCAGCTGAGATTCCTGGCTTCTGTGCGTGACCTTGACCAGTAATTCTCTAAGGGTCCCTAACTATAAAGTAAAGATAATACCTCCTTCACTGAATTAACACATTCAAGATGTTTGGATCAACATAATCTATTTTAAATCTGATGCTATGAAAGATTTATTTTTAATCCTTCCATTACCTGAGCTGTGTAGTCATAAAGTACTCTGTAGTCCTGTGATGATGTGATTCCAGCTTGTTCATTTACAAAAATGGATGCATAGACTCCGTCTGTTTTCTCTGCTAGGAGAGGGAAAAAAAAAAACCCACCACCACAGAAACAAAGAGTTCAGTTGCTTATAAATGCATGGGATCATATGCAAGAGTTCACAAATACAAGGGTTTCTGTTCTCTCTCTGTCTGGAGATGTACATGTATAGAAAAGCTGCTGTGAACTGTAGGTAAAGTCTTTCACAGAAGCTGTCCCATTGATTAGATGACAATACACCCATTGAGCTTTGTGGGAGGTCAGAAACTAGCTTTAGCCTCATCCAGGTTGGGAAAAATGTTTACCCTGCTAAAGCACAATCCCAATGGTCCAAAGAGGGAAATGCTCTGATTAAACTGGTTTAAAATAGTTGCTACTGGTGGTATAAAATTCTAGCAGTTCAGTGGTTCACACAGTGCTTTTCTTTTTCCCTTGATAAAAATGGAAAATATTATGCCAATGGGTCACCAGACGTTTTCCAATAGTTTCCATAGTTCTCAGATAGTTATTTGTCACTGACATAACTTTCTTGGAAGATGTTGTTTTAATCCAGCTTGTCATAATTAGGGAAACCTCTTATTCCATCTGCCTGGGAGCTTCCCCTGCCATTGAGGCGAGCAGAAGTTTCCCACATATGCCTCCTTGGTGGGATGATAGCGCTCTGACAGCACACAGCACAGCTGAGGCGCCTGTACCTTCCCCCAGTCCATCCTTGCTGTAGTTGTTCTGATCTAAGGAGCGCTGTTGGCTCCTTGACTTTTCAGGTTTTGAAAGACAAGCATGGGAGCAGTTGGAAAAGCTGAATGCAGAGTGTTTGCTGTTCTTGAGGGTCTTGTCCAGGGAACGCTCTCCCTAGTGTTTGCTGTTCCTGAGGGTCTTGTCCAGGGAACGCTCTCCCTGTCTCCAGCCTAAGGAAATTCAGAAGGAGTGACTACCCTCAGCTGCTCAACACTGCGCTGCTCTACACGTGCCCGAGCCCGAGCTGGTGTCTGGCTGGTGTTTGCTAGCACTGGAGAGTCTAGTGACTACCCTCAGCTGCTCAACACTGCATTGCTCTACACGTGCCCGAGCTGGTGCCTGGCTGGTGTTTGCTAGCACTGGAGAGTCTCCCCTGGCTGAGCACCAAATGCAACAAATGAGATAGTCTAGGCTTCATTTCTGGGTGCCCAAGCAGGCATGCCCCACAAAGATATTTATTTGGGTATGTTTTAAAGCTATTCTAAAACAGCTTTTTATTTAGGCAAGAATCACAGTTAAATTTTTTTTTGTTTTACATCAGACCAACAGAAATGTCATAAGCTGTTACTGTCTGCATAGTCAAAAGCTGCTTTAAATGTCGTCTGATAAATGCCTAGTTGCAAGGGTTACAATAAGACAGTGTAACTGTGAAATGAGGTGGATGTTTGCATTCAGAAGGCATGAACCTGATCTGTTTAAAAACTTTAGATATTCTCTTGGGCTTTTTAGAGGAAGTGTATTCTACCTTAGGAGGAAACTATTATCTAAGTCAGACGGTGTTGTTCTGAGTGTACAGTTCCCCTTGCCTAGACAGAGGTTTTGAGGACTATGTGGATTATTTGGTACTGGGAAATTTGCTTAATACACATCCAAGCTAAATTTGTTTCCTGACTAGTCTTACTCTTCACTGCCAACATGATGATATCACCATACCGTTTCTGCTCCATGTCAAAGCTTGATTTAGCAATGTGATCTAAACCAAACACATCTGGTAAATTTATTTCCTGAAGACGCATACCAAAAGGAGGGGCTGAAGGAGTGGCACTTTCCGTGTTGTTTTTGCTGCTTCCGTGCAGTAGTCCAGAGAATCTGCAGAACCAAGAGAAGTCAATGACAAAATGAGTGAACAGGACTGGGTATGAACATTCCTTATTCTCAGCTGTCTGACTCAACCTTCCCTCCATCTGCTGCAGCACTGGGTAGACGTCATCTCTTCCTGTGGCTGTCTATTTTCATTTATGCTGTAGATATATTTATCTTCAGTTAAAAATGTTTTTTTTAAATGCAGCAGAATACTGAACCATCAGCCATCACTAAATTGTGCATAAAATGCACAGATAGTATTTTGTTGTTGATCCAAAGGCTCATGGTGCAAAATTTCAATTATTTCACAATATTAATATGATAGGAATTATAAGTTATTTATAAGAGATGACCATCTCTTTGTCTTTAAGGGAAACCCTGATAAAATTTAAAATACAAAGCTTGTATAATGAGCCTTTCTAAAAACCGTGAGTTTAAGTGATTTTTTTTTTTTATTTATCCCTAGTTATTTTCTATATCACAGCTGAGTACTGGAGACTAAGTAAAGTGAGAAAATGGGTTAAGATTCTCAAGCACAGATAGAAATAGCATTGCATGCTTAAGGCATATTTAAAAGGTCTAATTTTTCAGCTGGTGAACAGTGTTTTTGGAAAATGGACATCCAAAAAACTCAACCTTTTTTGAAAAGCTCAGACTGAGTGTCTCTAGGCTGCTTGCCCATGCAGAGCACGGCTGTGTTCTAAATGGCAGTACAATTGTCTCCTGTAACTATATAGGATGCAGCATTAGAATTCGTTATTACAGAAGATCTGGTTTCCAACTGAAAAGCGAAGTATTGTATATAAACCTTATCAGCTTACTAACAAGCTTGGGAGATCAGAGCCTGCTCCTTGTCTTTGCTGTGTAATAAGGCTTGTCAAAATATAAAGCTCTTCTGGTTTAAATATTATGCCATTCCCAATGTGAATTAGCCATTTTAGTATAAAATATTTAAACCAATAGATCTACAGAGCTCTTCTGCTGATATAACTGCAGCCATGTTACAGCATTAACCAGCATAAATGGATCAGAAAAAGAAAAATCATCTCCCTAATCATCGCAGTTACTCTGCTAAGTGTTTTTTCCTTTGGTCTAGATACAGAGAGCAGCTCTTTGTTCTGCTCAGCTGGCTGGTGCAGTAAGCCAGGAGGCATTGCCCAAAAAGACAGCTCTCCCCAGCCTTTGCTCCCAGCAAGAGTCACCTTTGCCTTCCCTTGGAAAAAGCGATTTTGTTGCTCAGTGCCATGACTCACTCGGAAAGAGGAACTAAGTGAATGCTATCCATTGCTGGCCAACTAATTGTTTTATGAACTCGTCCCCTGTCTCTTTTCCCACTAGGCCAAGGCTAAATTACTCTGACCCTGGTTTACTTCTGTCAAGTTATATTTATTGATACCTAGATGCCTCTTGCTACAACAAAGGAAGTGATAACTTTCCAGGTCCTGTTTCCTGCCATCATATGTTGCCGTTCATATGGAGAAATACCTGTTCTGGGAGCCGGAGCTTCCCACTCACCTCTTCATCATCCCGCAAGTCTGGGTTGGGCTGCTGTTGCTCCTGTGTGGCTCTCTGTTGTAGTAGTTCTCGTATCCTATTGCATCTGCAACAAGGCAATACAAATGAGATGTTCAAACAGGTATAACTTTTTTCTCCCCACCAGAATGCAACCAAGAGTTGCAGCCATCAGGGGCCACTGCAGCAAGCTGCAGTACAGCAGCTCTGGCACTTGCCTGCAATGCTGCTGGAGCAGCTCAGGGGGACCAGGGACTTAACAAAAGCCATTCAGGTGATTGTGAGCAGATATGTCCTTGGTAGAGGGCATGCTTGATCTGAGACAAGCATAGTCAAGGTCCTGAAGAACCATTCTGATAGCTGTGGCTAGCCTTAACTAAGAAGGCAGTTTTGTCCATGGCTATTTCCTCTGTTGCCGTCAAGCCCAGGATTTAAGGGAGATCAGAGTAAGGTCATTGTGAGCCTGAGACCATGTTCATGATACAATCGGCTGCAGTGTGTTTTGTTTCTTTTTTTCTTAATGTATTGACTCAGGAATTTTTGTCAGAACTGGGGAGATTTGTGAACGTTATTGCCAGCAGCAATGAGCAGTTTCCTGGTTTCTGCTTGTTCCTAAGTGTCACCCTACCTTTTGTGTCTCCCCATCCACCTACTGAGAGCTGATTTGCTGTTTACTCAGAGATATTTGTGTTCTGTTCTCTCCAACTCAGTTCTGTTACAGCTCCTTCACTCTCCTCTATGGTGTCGTTAAGGGTGAAACTGGGACCATTTCCAAGTCTAGCTTTACAGATGAAATAGTTACAGATGGATTTATTTAATTTTCACATCAGAGCTCCCAGTGTAGTTGGCTTCAAGCTGGTGGCCACACACCCCTTCTGCCTTCTCTGTGTTATCTCAGTTCTGATACCAGCAAATTAAGAAAGACATTGGACTTGGGCTAAAGGTTGCATTGACATTCTCCCATTGGGTCAGCCAAGATCATAAGCAGAGCAGGCATGTTCCACTAGTGAGTGTGAAGAATCCATACTCACAGTAATTAGGGATTTTTCTGACCAATTTAAGGGTCTCCTATTACCCTATAGTTTCTAGTCTATAATGCCTTGTAAGATTGTGTAGAAGATGGGAGTGAGCAACAGCATCAAGAAACCAAAAGGTTTTTTCAGGATTAAGGTCTGCAGCTACACAGTGCAAAATTGCACATGGGTTTCCTCCTGTGTTTTGCAAATAACAAAACAGATTAACAGCTCATCATGTGCTACTGTGCAAACTCATTAACCAGAGCTGTGCAGATACTAGGATGTTACTTCCAGAACATGTCACCTTCTAGAAGGTGGCAAAAATAACCAACAAAAAAGCAAGTCAGTTGTTTTTTTGCCTTGCATAAAGCTCTCAAGGGTTTTTCCCAACTATTTCTTGTTAGAAATGAGTCCTGACATAGGCAAGAACTGTTTGCAGAAAATTGCCTAGGCAATTGGAGAATGAGAAATCTCACACAGGAAAAAAAACCTGAGAATTACAAATTTCTTGGTATACAGAAGTTGTTTCACACTGTTGCGAGGCATAGTTCTTCCTTC
This sequence comes from Pterocles gutturalis, assembly GCF_000699245.1. Classification (NCBI taxonomy): domain Eukaryota; kingdom Metazoa; phylum Chordata; class Aves; order Pterocliformes; family Pteroclidae; genus Pterocles; species Pterocles gutturalis. The sequence goes on from NW_010121440.1 coordinate 43,422, forward strand.
TGCCACTGAAAATGTAGTTTTCCCTTGGTGTCATGGCTTAGACAGGAACACTCTTTGCT
>NW_010121441.1:0-11061 GCF_000699245.1 Pterocles gutturalis
TCACTGATGTGACTGTAGGCTCCACCACCGGAGGCTAGGCAAGCGTCAGGGTGGCGGGGGTCCAGCATGGGGACATTGCTTTAGGGAGCCTCATCGGGTCCTGGAGGGGAAGGAGCTTGGGACAGGGGTCTCCAGCTTGGTGTCCGTCTCCTTCTCCACCGCCGTGTTGGTCAGGGCAGTGAGCGGGCTGGCGTGCTGCTGAAACTTGCAGGACTTGAGTGACTTTTCTCAACGTGGATAAAATGGGATTTGGGATCGCCTTCATCACAGGGATTGCCGGGGAGGCTGTGGAGATCTTTGACCTTGTATAAAGATTGCGGTGGCATTGGCTAAAACAGTAGTTTTGGTTCCCGTTTCCCCTCTCCAAACATTTCTTGGTAATTGTTTAAAAATATCATGTTTCAGTGATAAGATCTTGCAGTTAAATCTCCTGCTGTAAAGCTGCCAAAGAGGAGAATGTTTTCAGGCTGTTGAGCTGGGCTGTGCGGGGTCTGAGGCTGCCCAGAGGCGGCTTTGTCTCTTTGAAAGAGCTCAAACTTAATTCAGTCCTGCAGCTGGAGCTTCAAAACTCCATCCTGAAGGTGTCTGCCTTTAAAGTAAGAACTCATTTATCTTGGGGAGTCCATAAATAATTATTTTAAGCAGAGTTTCTTTGCAACTCAGGTGCACTGTGTGTAACCTGTGTCCCTAGTTTGCAAGACAAATGCTGACCAATGGGTGAATACGTTTTGATTCTCAAGGTTTTTTTTGGTGGACAGTTTCTCTTGGATGCCTGTTATCCTGTTGAGTGTCTGCTTTTGTCTCTGCTAGTTTTCTGGAAAACTGTCAGTATTTCTTTAATCTTGTCTTTGTCCTCACTGTGTGTTAGTTTTCAGCTAGTTATCAAATATTTGCAAATTTAAGATCATTTAAATTCATCTAAGCTGTGTTCTCCAAATGAACTCTCATGCCTCACAGCAAGAGGAGTTGAGCTACATAAAACAGGTACACTGTAAAAGAGACTTTAAATAGAGTACTACGTTGCTTTTTGCTCACAATTTTATTGTCTTTACATTTTTTAATGTATTTGTTGAGTGTGTTTTGGCTCGTTGTAGCTTGTTAGGCTTACTCGGCCAATTCTTTTTATCTATAAGATGGTATTTCTGAAATTCATTTGGTCTCGTATAGGTGTCTCTCTCAATCTCTGCCTCTCCCTCCACCTCAGAAAGATAAGTAGCTTCTGCTGTATTAGCACATATGACTTGTCGACAATACATTAATGCTCCAAGTTGATATTTCTGTATAGAGAAAGGGATTGATCAGAGTTCTTTGTTTCACTAATAACTAATATGCCTGGTTCAAGAAGCAAGTGGTGAAGTGGAAACCAGGGGTTTCACACTAAGAAGCTCGCTAGTTCACGAGCGACCGTCCATTCCTCTTCCTTCCCATCCCAGAGCAAACCCCTGGTGTAGGTTTGTTAGGTCCTGCTTGCTGATGAAACTGGGTAAAGAAACCCGCTGCTAGATGTGCTGATAGATGTATAAAGTTTTTCTGGTGATACATTACAGCTCTATGGACATTAACTCTAGAGGTTCCCAGGCTATTTTCTGTTTAAAGGCACTAACCAGGTAATTCGCCTGCTTGTGGGACTCGTTTGCAGTGTCTTTGAGATGCTATAAGCTGTGATGGTGCCTTTTATTTCTTCAGGTATGAAAATGTTGATTTATGACTTTTTCTTTTATTTTTTCCACCTGCATTGGCATTTTAATTGTAATTAAAAGGTTCAGAGTCTGAAACTTATTTGTAAGGAATATCAGGTTGGGAGTCAAACTTGGAGGTTTCAGGATACCTGGAGTGGAAGCATAGCTTACCGGACTTTCAGTACCTGCGGCTCATGATTAGGCTTGTGCAGATCTTTATGGTACCTTTTCCTGTTTGGACCTGCCTTCTAGCATTAGTGTTGACATGGTTGTTTAGTGGCCTTGGAATGTGGAGGGCTTTTAGAGATTCCTGGAAACTGTAAAGGATGATTATGGAGATGTTATCTGTCTCTTCATAGCCAAATAAGTGAGTTTTGGCCATGTTTCCCAGCCTGTGATATGTTCTGCTCATATGACAGAGATGTTCTGAAACTCTTGCAGAGAACTTCAGCTGGAATGACTTACCATCTCCAGCACTTGCTTCGGGCTCGGGAGGATGGGTCTTCTGGAGACAAAGAGGAGGGAGTTTCCTCCTCTGTTGGTTGTCTGGTTAATGGCTGCACATATAATTGTTGAAGTTGTGAGTAGTCTTAACATACATAACAAGTAGGTACTGCTTTAAAGATTATCTTTATAGAGCCACATCATGCACTACTCTTAAACCCTTCAAAGCAGGAGCTCAGTCTCTGTTTTGTGTGTCACCAGTGATTTTATCTGAAAAGACATGGAAGTGGTTTCAGCTATAGCTTGCAGACATAGTAATGCATTATATATTCCTGAATTGTGTTTGTAGCACTTACATGCACATATTTTAAGAAATAAAATGAAAATGAAGTAATAATAGAGAGTGTGGTTATTCCCCATAAAGAATGGCATAGAGGGGAAAAGAAGGAATCTCAGCAGGGATTTACATATTTAAGTAGATTATCTAAACTTGACATAACCTGCAAGGTTTGAGTTTCTTTTCAGTGTGCATCACCTGTATGCTCTACATATTTTTTCTTCTGAATCCTAGTCAGTCATGTTAATTGAACAATGTGCATGATGTCCTAATCTTAGTTAATTTGTCTGATTCCTGAGTAGGGCACAATAGCCTGAGCCTGTATCTCCTTAAGTACAGCTGGTGTGCATTGAGAGGGATAAGATGTAATTTTATTTTGTGTATTTCTTCTAAGGAAAAGGGGTGCACCTGTCTAGGCAGGTGGGATTTAAAGGAGTGGTAGCATTTGTCATCCAAGAATGTATAAATCTGATGCAGGAGGGCTGTAAGAGATAAATTATTAGCTTTCATCCATGTTCCTTCACCTGCCAGCAAACGAGTGGAATTAACAGACACATATATCCAAACATGTAGAGTCTTGAGTGATCCATAGCATTGAATGCCCTGGGTGCTACACGTGAAGCTGAAGTGGGATTTTCCTAATGTGTGCAGCTGGCCGTAAGCTGTCATGAGCTTCCTGTGTTCTAAAAGCGTGCGCTACCATTTCAAAATTGCTGAGTGCCCTTGTCTTTTGTTGCCTTCAGAGGGAGATATGGGTGTTGGGCACGTCTGGTCTGAAAAGTAGGTCACTGGCATGTCAAGTTCAGACATACCTAACTCCGTGCTCCAGAGAAGATTTAGTGTCACTAATCTTAACTGAACATGAGGATACGGTGGGAGAAGTGCACTGACTCACCCAGCTTTCAGTGCAAGTGGTTCTGCTTGGTGTTGGCATGCTTCTGTCGTTCTCAAGAGCCTGCCAGTGATATGAGTGCTGGTTCAGCTGGGTGTCGGCTGTGCTGATCGTGTGTCACCGTGCAAGACTGGCAGGAGGGGGCTAAGCATCTTCGTGGTAAACCTGCACTTTGTCACTAGCCATTTTTTTTTTTTTTTCCACTAGCTATACTGTAGGTGAGGAAATCTTAGACATGTGCTGGTGTAGGCAGCTTTCCTGGTAATTGTGAGCTCTGGTCTGTGCCCTCTTTTGGGTGGGAGTTCTTTGCTCATTTCAATTCTACAGACCTTGGAAGTGTAGGTGTTGCAGTGAAGAACTGTTCTCCTTAAAGTATTAATGGGAGGTAAAAACTTTCATCGCCAACTGAAAATTGTCAAAATCCTTTCTTTTTAAAAAACAGGCATTCTGGTCTCCTAGAAGGTGATAAAACCTAGGAGAAAAATACTTATGTCATAGGATCTTTTTTTTTAATAAGGGAACAGAGACTTTTGTCTTCACTACCTTGTATCATCTTAAGTTCCTTTTGAACTGAGATGTCTCAGCTGCTTTGTATGGATCACTATATAAACAGTGACCCCAGACTGTCCGTCATGTATTTTCATATCACATAGTGAAAACTGTGCTGAACTTGTATTGCTAGGTTTGGTTTACAGTTTGAGGTTTTTAAATGTAGATGTGTACTTAAGAGGTTTTTAAATACAGGTGTGCACTTAAGCTGTTGTCCAAGGCTTGTCTTCTGGGTATACTAATAGCAGGTTTTTTTAGGGGGTACAAAAAAATGAATGACTCTCTTATGTAGAGGAAATCTCGACTTTGTTCAACTACTGGTGAGCTAGGAATGGGAGTGTGCATATGGAACAAGAAATGTGGAGATTGTCTTTGGCGTCCTGCTGTCGTGCCTTCTAGCGTGGAGAAGTGTCATCTATCCACCTTTAAATATATCAAAAGCAATCTTTTGCTACTTGTGGCTTTCTTGTCCAAATCCAGGGCATAAAGCATATACCATTATAGTCCACATTTGTGAAATACCTCTTAACGGAAAGGCTGGACTCTTACTTAGTGCTGCATCCAGGCAGAACACAAGGAACTGCAGACCCTCAGTAAATTCTGGGTTTCCTTTCTCCTGTGGTGGAGTGGTAGAGGGCAATTGCTTTGCGGAGCTATGGTTGTGGGACAGGTTTGTAATTCTCATCCAAACACAGGGTTATGTCACTGATGGCCGCTCTGCTTTGTGTGTGACAGTTGGCTCACAGCAGAAGTGCAGGTGGTGTGAGAACTGATTTCAATGCTGGCTGTTTGTGTATGTTCATCGGTCCAAGCCTGTAGGTTTCACACCCAGGTTATTGCAGCATGAGCAGTAGTTCAAGCAGCGCAAAAGGTGTGGGTGCTTTTCACAGATGTAAAAAGACTTGTACCTGCCTGGAGGTTCTTTAAATTTTTATAAAAACATCGGTCACCAATAAAATTGTTGAGACAAAATGAAGGAACTCTACATTAACAATACAGAGCTTTGTAAGCAACTTGTTTGCTCTGAATTTTTTTAAACTAGTTAGATGTGTTGCAACTTGATGACTGTGTTTGGAATAAAGCTCAGGGTGGAGGTTAGTCCTGGCTGTTTGAGTGAAAGAAGTGGATGCTGGCAAGAGGTTTAAGAGAAGACAGAAGGTCCAAAAGCTCTTGGAGTCAAAAATTGTTCCAGATGTTGAAAAGTAACTGTTCCTGATTTGACTAACATGTATCCTGTTGTGATGCCAAAATCCTGGGACTAGCACGTAAAATGTTGTCCTAAGTACTTGTGGGAGATTAAAAACTCTGCTTAGTAACTTGTGGGATACTGGGTGACCTTGCAATATGTGGTTTTTAAACCTCCCCTGTGGCACTAAGTGCCACCAGGAGATGACTTGCTGAAGTTTGCCAAAGCGTGTGTATCCCTTGCCTTATGATGCTCTCCCCATGACTACTTAGTGTCAGTTAAAGATTTAAAGCACAAGCATTTAGTCTTGTCTTTCTGATTTGAGCTATCCTGCAACTGCTAGCTCATGTAGGTCAATGCACAAATTGGTGCAGCTCCTACAGTTGTATTAAGTTCATGTCTTAACTGCAAGGTGGCAGCTGCAGAAATGTGATGTGACAATGTGGCTTGGACCAAGTTGTACAGACCCAGTTTCAGCAGTGCAGTTAGGCATCAAAATAGAGTGGAGCATTAGGTGCTTGAGCATTTAGAGCCAGAGATGCAGTGGTTTTTACTTCCCTCTCTGATTTAGAGATTATATAAAAGGTGTGGATGCATGTATTATCTCTTACAAGCTTTATCTGGAATAAGAGCTACTTAATACACTTTCTGTTTGCCTTGTGGTAGCCTCATTTTCTGCCAGTTGCTGAACAACACTCTTGGGTTGCAGCAAGTTTTGAGATGGTGCACCCGCCTCCCATATGAACCAGTTCTCATTTTACTTCTTGTCTTCCCTGACCCCGTCTTAATTTCACTGGCAGCTGCTTACACAGAGGCTGGATCTCTCATCAGCGTGTCTTGTATCTGTCAGGCTTGGTGACCTTCCCCTGAAGTCTCTCCAGTTCTGCAGCTGAACAACGCTCCTGGCTGAGAGGGGACCACACAATGCCGCCTCTGTATGCACCCTACGGCCCCTGGAAGAAAAACAAATGCTGGCTATGGAGTATGTGCCCTACAGTGCCAGCATATAACTAAAAATGTGCTGTTGCAGGAAACTTGTTGTTTTTTTCTCCTAAATCTAAAGATGGCAGTGATGCTACAGTGTTACCTGTTTGCAGTACCTTAAAATAAAGGATTTGCAACAGTTTTGAAGCTACCAGGCTAGTTCAGTAGAGCTGGCCTTTCATTGAGAGTAACTTCATGGACTGAAGGTCTCAAATAGCATGTGAAATTGTAGCACAATAGAAATATGTCAGTAGCTTGTTTGAGCTACCTTATAGCACTTCTGTTATTGAGGCAGACTCTTTGTTTTTTCTTTCCCTCTCTCCAGCTGCACAGGTTCCTGCATGGTATCTGCAGACAGTGATCTGTGCACAGGTTTCCCAGCAACATCTTTCGTCTGTGTGATAATACATGCAAGAGAACTGCTTGAAAGTGGCACAAGTTTTGTAAAATCTTGTTTGTAACAGTCTCAAGAGAAGTCAGAATATACGTGGCATCTCAGAGAACAAATGGGAAGGAGAAAGTGGGTATAATGTAGGCATGTGCTGCTCCTGTGCTCAGGAGCTCTAAAAGCTTTGTAAATTATGTGCAATGCCCTATGGAGAGCAACTGGCTTTGTACAAGTATCTTCTGTACATCACTGTGTCCTGTGCCCCATAACCTCTTGGATGTTGGAAGGCCATTGGCATAAGAGCACGCCAGAAGCCACGTTTAACTGCCTTGCCCATGGTGCTTCCGTCACACACCTGTCAAATATGAGCGGTTCTATATAAAATTCTGCCAGTGTATGCATGTATTTTCCCAGGGATTTAATGAGAATTGCACTGGTCCCTAGTGTAGTCTGTTGCAAAGACAGGAGCAAGAAAAACCACAGCTGTTTCCCTTCTGCATATGGTGTGAGGGAGTGGTGGGTGCTGCAGGATGCAGCAGGCTGGGGTGGGGCACTGTGGGAGGGGATGGGAGCAGCAGCCGTGGGGTGGTGAGAATAGCCACACACACTGGGATGCAACCTGTTCAGCAGAACCTTGTCCTGCAGGGGTCATTTTAGAAAGAAAATAAAACTTCCTTCTTTATGCTTTTGCGAGGTGAAGCATGAAATCCAGTAAAGCAAACATCTGCACAGGAATGGCAAGTACCCCAGTAAGTAGGTTGTGCGGGTGGCTGGAGCAAGCCTGGAGAAGGAAAAGGACAATGTCATGAAAGGAGAAGCAGGAGAGGGCAAGTTTACCAGGCAGCCTGCCAGGGAGGGAGCTTTACATAATCACAAAACTGTATACACCTCTCAGGGTTCTTCATATGTCACAGTCGGCATGCCTGATGGCTTGAAACTGTGCATAAATAATGGTCGGAATGGATATTTGTCTATCAGAAAGCAGGTAATAAATTTTGCAAATTAGAGTGTGCTGAAATTTTAGATAGACAAAATACAGTCTTCATCTTCATAAGAGGGAGAACAGTTGTGGAAGCTGGGTTAAAAAAAAAAATGGTGTTTTAATTTTTCTCTTAGTCAGGCCGCAGGAAATAGCGTTGTGTAACTAACTTTGGCCAGACTTTGAACATATGCGCTTTGCTTGTCATACCATGTGTATTCACCACTTAAATTAAGATTTTTTTAGGGAACTCTTAAGGTTTTTAACACTGAATTGAAGGCGATGCCAAAGCACAGTTCTGGGTAGAAGAGCACTGCTGTTCTGCTGCCAAGTTTACAAAGAAGTTTGTTCTAAAGTTGTCTTTTATTCTTCAAGTCCTGTACTGTTCCCTCTTACTGCAAGGTGAAAGATCAATATTCTTAGCAGGTTTTTGAAATGATGGTAGTGATCGATCAGCCCCAGAAGGCAATGCTTTTGACCTTTACAAGTTTGTAATAGCAGTTTCCTTAGGAGTTGAGTCCCATGGAGAGAAGTCTGAGGAAAGGCTGTCCTAGTGTGAATTGGCCTATTTTGCCACCAGGTTGGACTATCTGGATACAGGTGATAGAGCAAATAGAGTGCCCTGTCTTGAAGGAATATGGAGAGAAGATCCTTGCCTGTATTTAGAACATGACAGATAATGGGATGTTGCACCTCCAATAGTGAGTGCAAATTTGCTAAATTTACCTTTGGCTTCAAATTCGCTTATAAAAACAAATAAAGGCTTAATTGTATTCTTAAGCAGGTGGTGCATCTGCTTGGTGGAGTACTTTAGGGTCTTAAAGTAAACAGCTTTTTTTTTTAAAGCTCTAGTAAGGTCTAATCATGAGTTGGTGTTAAAGCTTTTACTTTATCTTAAAAGGTAATAAGGTATAGTGAAAACATAGTTACATTTTTATGCAAACTACTAGAGGATGGGAGATGGTTTTGGTGTTGTTCAGAGCAATGGTATGTACCCTCTTGGTACAATGGTTTCAAGATTTAGGTATATAGGTACCAACGGTCTTTCTCTTTCACACTATTTAGCTTATCCGTGGCTGTGATTAAAAAAAAGATAGGGAGTGTCTGAAAGAGGAAATCCAATGTGTTTGTTGTGTTGCAAGATAAGATGAAGCAGGGGAGTCCTGAAAATTAGTCTGTTCTGACGCTTTCCTTCTTGTTGCTGTTTAGCCTTTCTGAAGCAATACAGCAAAGCTTATCTTATAGATGTCTCCTCTGATTTGGTTGCTTCTCCGAGATGTTGGCTGAATATAGTGTTGAACTCTGCATTCTGCAAGCTATTTGCCTATGTGTTTGTTTCTGGCCCAGTTTATTAAACAAATACCCAGAAGGGATTGCCTTTTCATTTAAAACAGTTGCCCCTTATCTCTCTTAAGAGACAGGTCCTTGTTAAGTATTTTGCCCCTTTTATCTATGTTGGAAACTTCAGAAATCGCAGTGCCATGAAACTGGAAAGCCAAATGATGCCTTACATTTTATTTGTAACTAGTTTGCACCTGCTTTGATTATGTGCTGAATTATCCCCACTTTAAATATTTCCCTCTTGATTATTAATCTGTATCTTCTCACACCCTTACTACACCCCTCTTTTCCTGTTTGATACAAGGAAATTCTGACCCCCTCTCAGCTCTGTTTTTCTAGAGCAGATGAGGGCTATGGAGCCAGCCAATGAGTGGTTCAAATTGACATTGCAAAGGCCTCATGTTTTACAGCAGCATAGGATGAAAGTAAAATTTCCACAGAGGTGCTTTCTGCTTTGATGGTAAGCACATAGCCTGTGGTCCAACCTGACTTTTACTGCATGCAGGGTTGACTAAAGACAGCTGCAGCATTTTGATGGCAGGGGAGACATCTCTACATGGTGTCTTGACTGGAGTTGCAAATCATGCCTTTACTTCACTGTCCATTTCCGCAGCTTCACCAGCAATAAGCTGCTGTCAAAGGCCAATTGCACTTTCACAATTACTGGAAGTTCAGTAGGAAAGTTCATGCCTGTGCTGTTCTCCAACATGAGGCATACAGCCCTCGTGCCTGCTTCTGTCCTGTTGGTCCCATTGCTTCAAACTCCTGTGGTACAGGAGTCCTTCCTTGGTCAGGCAGAAGTCTCAGTGTAAGCCTGCTTTCTGCCAGCCAGGAGCTTGGGGGGAGGTGAGAGGGCCTTTGCTGAAGTGCCCTGCATTTGGTTTCCAGAGCTCAAAGATTGCTTTTAATGTGCTGTGGTAATGGTTTTTTTTCATCAGTACCTGCTGATGAAAAGAGGGGAAGAGAGGACTAAAGCTGGCCCAACATTAGTTCTGCTGAGGGAGAGGGGCGAGACAATAATGTAGCTGTAACATTAAAATTGACACCTTTGGCTTTATTGTACCCTAAGCCTGGACTAAAATGATTTAATGACTAGAATTAACAAGTTGATACTTTTTGCTGCAGTGAAATGATGCATTTTATTCTGTTCCACTGAGCCCTATTTTATGTCCCGTTCAGTCAGAATAACTATAATTAAACTCCAAAAGTGTGTGTTGCATCTACCAGAGCCTTGCCTGGGCTGGCCTGTGTGCTGCCTTAGTGGCTGAGGATTTCAGCACTGTCTGATGGCAAAAGCCTGACTGAAACTGCCTCATGTTTTCTGGGTTGTGTTGCATCTGAAGTCAGGAGTGGTAGGGGGTTTTGAGACTGCATTAGCTGCTATTGTCAGCTAAGAGTGGACGTATGTTGGAGTTCTTCAGGCAAGAGAAAGCAGGGAAATGAGTTAGTTTAAGCATATTGACGCTGATGGCTGGTAGACCACTTTACTTGGCACAGCATGTTACATAGCAGGGGTTGGTTACACAACGTATAGGCACTAATCCTTTTCTGAAGAAGAGCACGCTCTCCTGCCTTCAGGAAATGAATCAGACTTCATAAACAAATCTCTTTTTGCTAACTTCTGCAACTGCCAGTGAATGAGTGGGAATAGATGAATCCATCATCATGCTTGCAAAATATCAACTAGTATGTGATCCTACCAGACTTCAGCAGGGGCATCAGTTCACTGTCATACAAACACTTACTGGACCCTCACGCTCACACTCTGATTCCTGTTGTTGCTAGGTTTATTTCTAGCCAAAAAGCATATAAAATTTTGGAGAGCTTGTTGTGGTGCTTTGAGTCCCATGGCAGCCTGAGTGGTGAAGCACCAGCAGATGAGGAGCCCAGCTGAGTGTGATGGGCTGTTGCAGAGACGTGCTCTCAGCCCCGACAGGCGGGGTTTCTGCAGGCTGCACAGCTGTGAACGTTGCTCTGGGGAACATTTGGGACCTCTGTTGTTTGGCAACATCTCATCTTCCCCTTTGTACGCTCTTTATGGTTGTTTGTTGGTGGGGGAGCACATGACCAGCGGGAAGGTAGGAAATCCCGCAGTAGCTTGTACCACTAATTCAGGTCTGAAGTATTGGGTTTGGAGTGGAAGATTAAAAACAAAGGTAGGATTTTTTTGTTAAGCAAGAAGTGCTATAAATGCTGGTCATCATGGCCCTTAGGTTTCCAGAAGTTAACTTTTCCTCAAATACTGTGGCTAACCCATATTAGATACCAGAGAAAGCAGTAGG
>NW_010121441.1:11072-29141 GCF_000699245.1 Pterocles gutturalis
TACTGTTTGTTTAAAAAAATTTACATGCTGTAGTACCTAAAAATACATGAAGTTTTTCTGAAGGCTCCTCTCTAATTTAGGATGCTTTTACTCCTCCTTTTCCTCCTCCCCAGTAGGTTCTTTGGTAGATAGGAGAGAAGCTTGGTGAGGATTTCCTTAATAAGTTTTCATTAACAGGAAACCAAGCCAAGAAGTTCTCCATGTCTGACTAGTTCCATCCACAGCATCCTTTTCGTCTCAGCTTATATTAATCCTTCTAAAAACCTGATGATTTAAAAACTCTTTTGAGGAATCAGGAATGAACATCCTTGTCTGCTTTGTATGAGGTGTGAACACATCTGCGTGAGCTGCCCAAGGACTGTGAATGTTGAGGTCACCAGCAGGAAGCTTGGATAAACCTAACAAATGGCTTGGTCTGCCTCGGTCAGTGTCTCCTGTGGTCTTTCCTTTGCTCTAAAACTGAGCTTGTGGTTCATGTGCTTTTTTTTTTTTTTTTTCCTTTTTTTTTTTTGGACATGAACAGACATTTTTACATGGTTTAAAGAGCCAGATTCTTTTAGAAACAAGTGTAACTGTTATTCAGCTCTTAATCACAAAACCAGGACTATTGACTTTGTAGGCAAGCGGTTTGTATACAATGTGATGTAGGAGAAGTAGATGAACGACCATTTTGACAGAAATTCTTGCTGTGAGAAAAGCAAATGACGTGGGTAATTGCTTAGTGATCTGTGTTCGAGTATTTTACATGTGGATTAAAAAGTGCAAATGATGGTTTCAAAAAGTGGTGTGTGCATGTATTGACACCTCGGACTCCATGGTATTCTTCCAGAAGGAAATGATACTGCCTGTCTGTGCAGGCAGGCTCCTAATTTGAAAGCCAGCTGTTCTGATGTCTGAAGCATTACTCTGGCAATGGTAGTTTTTTTGGTTTTAGTTTGTTTTCCCTGTATGGCTGTGTGTGATGACTCTATTTAAGCCAAAAATTGCTGTTTATTCATTTTCTGGCCAATGCCTTTACACTGACCTCAGGCTAATAAAAACAAAGGAGGGAAAGCGGGAAAACGTGGACCACCTCAAGACATTATTGCAGTGCACAAGGTAACAAGAAAGAAAAGCTCTTGTGAGCCAAGACAGCAAACCCCTTGTTCCAAATTTCCAATTCTTCTAAACAAGCCCAGTATCGCAGAGGGTGGTGTATGTAGGTCAGGCTTCTGCGGGATCAATAGAGTTTCGTCTCTTCAATGACTGCATGAACCAGCTGGGGCAGCTGAACCCAGTGCCAGTTGCTATAATGACTGTATTTCTAACAAATTAAATAGTGTGAGGGTGTGTGTTCAGGCACGGGGATCTGGCTGGCTGTACCATGTGGTTGTTGGTACCAGGCACTGTTCTTGCCATGAGCCAATTCACACAGCTTCAAACAATCCCCAGACAGGGTTTGGGAGTCAGCTTGGACCAGGAACCATTCCCAGTACACAGCTTGGATGCAGCTGCTGGTTTCTATGCCAGGTGGCCTCTGCCAGAGACTGATCCCAGACCGATGTCATTTATTAATCTAGGTGTGTTTCACATCTCCAGGGCACCCAGATCATGTGGCTGTCCCTGCTGGTGGGGACTCAGATTGCCTATGAGAAATTGGTTCTGTGACTTGGAAAAAAAAAAAAAACAAAACCAAACCAAGCCGCTGGTTTGAAGAAGTCGCAGCCCTTACAACTGATCTGCCTGTAAACATTTCTGCTGGTTTGAGATCTGTAACAATGAGTTTAAGAAGCCTGAATTTGAGACCAAAAATAATTTGAGATTCTTAAGACTAACTTCACCCAGATGTCTGGGGTGAGGGCAGGTCTCCCGGGGCTGTGACGCTGAGCAGAAGCGCACGCGCTGCCAAATTCCTCTGTGCGACATCAGCCAGCAACCCGCGGGGCCACAGCCAGGGCTGGAACCCAGCTGGAGCACTGAGGGGATGCTCAGGGCCTCTGTGGTCAGACCCCTGTGTTCACTTGCTGCACCACCGGAGGCCCAAGTCTTGGACCTGGAAGTTGTATGAGTGCATCTCCTCACCTTCCTCAACAGCCATCAAGATAATTTGTCTCAATGAACCTTTGCTTCTGACACCCAGGGAGGTATCTTTGACTGGTTTAGCAGAGCATTGCTTCATCATGTCCTGTAGTTCTGGAGATGGGACATGAGTGCTCCTTTACACACCAGCTCATTCCCTGCTTACACTGTCCTGGCGTGGCATCTGCACTGCAGAGGAAGCCAATTGAAGTGAAGCTTTTTCTCTCCCTGGAAAAATGTACAATACAAATGTTTTCTTACAAGTACAAATTTTGCAGTATGCAGTTGGAAAAAGATAACTTGAAATTTAATTTAGATAGTTCGTGTTAGGCTTCCTTGTTCAAACTATTTTCCTCTATGCTTATTTAGCAGTGATAGATAATGAACCTTTGTTTGTTTTAAAGGCCAAAAATAAAAATCCTGTCTGATACAGCCTAATAGATTTAGCATCCTAAGTAACAGAGCAAGAACTTCATATCTGTGAGGTACTGAGGTAAGTGCAAGTGCACTATCTGGAGAAGCCTGACTGGGGGGAATATTTTCCATGTTAGGTATTTGGAGGTTACATGCAGAGAATTACTCGGTTGTTAAATGCATCTGAAAGGGTTTTCATTGCTGTGTCTGTCACCACCACGCTGCTTCATAAATGCAAAGCGTGGAGCTGGACTTTTCCCTTCCTTCTGGTGACCTCATGCACAAAGCCTTCTCGATACCCCAGTGACTGGGGTGCAGGGGGAGTCTTGAGGTTTGAAGGGTTTGTCTGTTGCCTCCATTTGGATAGATCTGTTATTACCAAAATACTGTCCTGTTCTAGTTTTCTTGTCCAAGGGCTCCTGAATCAGCTGCTCACTGCTATCCTTACTACAGACTTTGTATTGTTTGTACTTTATAACCTGTTCCCATTCATGTTTTATCTTTAACACAGCTCCTCTCAACTCTGTCCTTTCCTCCCCTTCCTGCTTATTAATTCTTTTGGTGGTCGCATCACTTTGAAATTCAAAAAAGGACAGCTGCCTCCTTCCTGTGCAAACTCTTGAAGCAGTCTCACATCCTTGCTAATGCTCGATGCTGTTAAATACCAATATCCAACAGTCATCTGATACAAAAGTGAAATGGGGAAGTGTGGACTGGGAGAAACACTGGCACCAGAAATCTGCTAAAAAATGTCTTGTTCATCGGTGATGTGAAAGGTGTTTGATGTGTTTAGCTGGTTTTGCCTTCCGGATATTGCTTTCTGAAAATCTGAAGTACTCACTGTGTCTTTCCGTGTTCTACCAGCTCCTTTCCTACCAGCAGCCTGTAGTAATTCTTAGTTTATTAATGGATTTTTTTAACCTACTTAAATATTATTAATTAAAATGCATTCAATTGTTTTGAGTAAATGAGAGACGGTGAATGTGTGCTGCCTCTCAGGCAACGGAGAGTGGGCTGGGATGCTACAAGCAGTACAGAAATGGAAACCAACTGGGAAGAGATTCTTTCCTTTGCAGTGAGGTGGAGGGAAAGGCACGGTTTGCCTTTTCCTCACAGCTTCAAAGCCACAATTGACTTGGTGAGGAACGGGACAACAGCTGCTTGAGCAGGTATGTGGACTACCTATGCAGTTGCTTGGGGGTGCACGAATGCTGAAGGCTTGCTACTGTCAAGGAGAGGTGACGTTGGTAGTCTGGAACCTGCTGGTTAATTGGTGTTTCTGAAAACAGGACAACTGGGATGCAGAGAGGGAGTATCTGGTCCTTTCCCACACACACATACATATCTGAAGCTTATGTTACCAGTAGTGTATTTTTAAAAGGTTAAGTCTAGCAGGGCTTGTAAATCACTGTCAGCCCTTGCTGAACCAGGTGCTGAAGCCAAAACTCTGAGGAGAGAAATAACATGGTTGAAAGGTACGTAAAAATGAAGGGTACCAGAGGAGCAGACAGCGTGGGATGGCTGGGAGAACTGACAGGAGTACAGAAAAATGTCTCTAAGCTCTTAAGTACATGATTTGGAAGTAAACTACTGGACTGTTCTTTGGTTCCTGTGTCTTAAGTAAGGGTTACTGGTTGATCACTGGGAAAGCTAGAACATAGATCCTCAGCATTCAGTGGCTTCTGATTAGCATGTGGCTGCCATACCATGAGCTTTTGTTTCCTTCTACAGAAGTATTTCTTTTCAAAAATTTGATCAAACAAAACTATTAAATGTTCTGGTCCAACCCCCCCCCCCCTCCAAAAAAAAAAGTCAGTGGGAAAAGCAAAGACAAACCTTGGTCTTTCAGATTTACATGAGTGGCCAAGTATTTTAAAGATGCAGTGCCAGGGGGGAAAAGATGCATTTGTGAAGTGATCTGGTTGTTGCATTTCTAAGAGCCTTTGTTAGCTTGCATTTATTTATACTGTGGAGCACAGATGATGAAAATTTGTGTGTATTTCCAAAACAACCCCTTTATTTACTGCAGTGTTCAAGGTCATAACTGTTCTGGGTCTTTCTTGTAAACTTGCTCTTACTGTTTATTGGTAGTATTTGGAGCAAGTTTTCCAGCTGGTCTGTTTTAGGGGCCAGATCCTGCCCACAGCACAGCTCTGTCTAATCTCTGAATGGTGTTCTGCCTCCTCCCCTCCAACTGGAATAAAAATTGATTATAAAAATTGTTACCTGCCACTGGCCTCTGAGTAAATTATTAAAATACTGCCTTCCATGTGCACAGCCTCCCTCCGGATGCTCTGTAGTTGTAACAGCTCTGAATTTAGTTAGTTGCTTAATGTACTGCAGATTGTTAATGATTTACATTTCTTGGTAACTGCTCACAAATTGTGTATATCCCTCCAAAGCTCACTATGTCTGTTTGATAAGAAGACACAGTTCATTTGCAGTAGATATGAAATGTAGAAGAGACTTACCGGACCATCAGGTCATTCCACCTGGATGTTTTCAGCATGTCTCAGATACCAGAATGGGAGAGTGTGAGGAGGAACTGCTTGATGCAGCAGAACACACATGGATTTTTGAAACCAGGAGACTGGTTTTTAGTTTGTGGTAAGCGTATCTCATGGCTTGAGGTAACTGGCTGTATCATGTCAGCCTTTTTTCATAGTAGCTTAACTGTCTGCAGGGAAAGCTGTTCCTTCCCTCCCTGCACTCCATGTAAGAAGCAATCCTGTCTGACCTGTGAATAGCTGATCCAGAATTACAAACCTGATTTAATTTTTCAGGCAGTGCTGAGCCTGCAAGGCAGTGGGATCATAAAGTGCCCTTACCTTATTTACTGTTTTTACCCCATCTCAGCTCGTCTTTTTTCCTGGCAGATGCTGTGAGCTGATTTTATGCCTTAACTAATAGCACAAGGATTTACTTGCCCAGTGGGTGGTCTCTAGCCATCTTCTACCTTGTATTGCCATTTAAAATCCGATGTCCTCTGCCAAGGTCAGTGGTAGTCTGCTTCAGTCTGCTGCCATCCTCTGCTTCCAACGGCCCTTGAATAGCCCAGAGTCAGGCACCTTTTTTTGCACTGTCCATGCCTATGCTAACTAAAATTCTTCTGCTGGAAGGCAACATCTCTGGATGAAGTGGTGTAGAACAGGCTGTGTTGCGACCCCTCTGCATGTAACTCAGGCCACTGTGAAAATGTATCTTAACTTAAAGATCAGTGATGTATAGTTGTCTTGATTAGCATCAAGTTACCCTTTCCTAAAAACAAACTGTATACATCATCCTTGTTGCCAGTAGAATAGCTTAGTCTCTCCACATCTTTACTCTCCAAAACTTTACTATTCTTTAGAGAGGATTTCCTGATGTATTAATAGTAATAACAGGCAGACCACCATCCTGACCATGGTAGGGATGGGTGGTACAGTGCTTACTTGCAGCATACGCCGCCTCTAACGGTGTAGCACGGTGGCTGATGTGCTCTTCATACCTGCATGCGCACTGTGCTGCTGTTATAGGCCAGCTCTGTAGTACATATTATAAAATACTTTGCATCTGTTGCCATCTCCATATCTGTCAGCTGTTAGTGTTCTTTTATGTGAGCTCAGGAATCCTTACCTGTCTGAATCCTTACCTGGGAGCTTACTCTGAAAGAAGGGTCTCTGGTAAGGAACCCTGTCTTTGTTCCAGGATGGGTAAAGCTGATCAGCTTTTTCCAGTGAACGCGTACAATTGCTCAGTAGTTAAATCAGCAATGACGTTATAAAGTCTTTACTTTGAAAGTACTCTACCTCAAATCCCTGATTCCTGTGAATATATAAATATTAACACCTTTATTGTGATCACCATGTCTAATAGCATGACCTAATGAGAACTTCTGAACTTCAAGACGTTGCTGTTTGTATTAGCTTGGAATAAGATTTAAACGTGTGGGTCTGCAAGACAAAGCAGCAGATCTTTAGAACTGATTTTGTCTCAAGACCTCAAATCTGTTTCTTCCAAAATAAGATTGCTACTTCCCCATGAATGGCAGCAATAAAGATCTGGCGAATGCAAGCTGAGACAGCATCTGGACAAGGAATTGCAGGGGACTCTTCTTGTAACCCTCTAGAGAAAAATAACCCAGTAAAGTAAGCTAGTAACAAGGTGCCAGCAGAGAGGTTTTAATAATGTTTGATGCTTTTGCCATGAACTGGAACCTGTCCTTTATTGCAAAGTAGAAGTTGCCTGTAAGGCAGCGACTAGATAAATGTACTGAAGCTGCTGCAGGCTTTGTTGGTGTGGTGGCTGGGTAGCAGTCACCTAAGCAGCAGCCTCCTGTCAGTACGCAGTTCCACCAGGCATCTTTACAAGGCTGCACTGTGATATATTGCACCATTTCACATATTTAAATAATGTAGTTTTCCATACCTGAGGAGCAAGTTGGTCTTGCGTCCTCCCTACACTTGTGTAATAGATGTGGCTTCCCTGTCCCATCTTCACAAGGAGAAAGTGTGATGTATACCATCAAGGATTTCACTGCCATGTGATTTCCTCTGCCTGTTGCTCTCCTTTATCATTTTCTTTCCACTGCTCTTGCCAGGAACATGTGGTTCTGGAATTGCACCTAGGAGCTGTAGCTGGCAAATCCTCTGTTCCCTCCCCTACCAGTGCAGTCTGGGCCAGTCGTCTGCCCCAAATTAGCAGATAAGCTGATTTGGTCTGGAGACATGTAAAGAACTACAGAAGAACATAGCAAGTGGATAGCAGTGTATTGCAGAGAGAATCTAATATTGATAAATATACTTTTTTCTCTCATCCGTATTTTCTAAGTTTCTAAATCATGGCAATATGAATAAAGAAAACATGTACAGCTGCTGCCAAATAAGCAAACGCTGCTAGGGTACGTACAGGGAGAAGGTGGATGAAGAAAAGAATGGTAATGCTCTTATAATTCAGCAGGTTTGTCTGTGTCTGGATTGCTGCATTTCATACAGAAGATGCCAGTTCAGACAGGATATTGCCTCATTAGAGGGACTGGAAGACAGATAAGGAGAAAGGAACACAAGAACAGCTTTCCCAAGAGACTGGAAAAATTGATTACCTTAGAGGAAGCATGTAAGAAATGACAGGAGTGTACACAGCAGCTAATCAGTAGAGAAACTAGAGACAGCAGAAACTTCTAACCTTGTAACACAAGAGCAAGAGGATGTTCACTCAAATTAGCAGTTAACTACTTTAAAGATGATAGAATAAAGTTAGCACAGTATGAAGTTGAATGCTGAAGAATGGGAAAGCTGTAACTAGGCTGTATGAAAGAAGTAGATGAATGTGAAGAGGCACTGCATGTTTGAGGTTAATTTTTTTTTTAGTAATAAAACTGATGGACTTTTTTTAGTAATAAAACCTAAAGTTTAGGATGTGATGTTCAGTATTGTGATACAGGTTTGAAGACAGTTTCTATGGGTTGATTTCCTTCTTCCCACCCAACCTCCACAGAAATGCAGAGGTGACAAACTGTGACTGTCTTTTAAGCCCTTGAAATGCCAGAAAGCATCTTAATTACAGAGTCAGAGGTTTGGGCTTTGCTGGCACCTCACTGGGCACTCCTCGCTATGTGTGATAAGAAGAAATCTGAGAACACCCAGTAAGACACATCAAGGCTGCAGTTCCTTTGCAGCTGAAGAACAAACCTTTCAGGACAGGGTTAGGTTTGCATTGCTTTGGCCTGCTTTCTCCATCCCTTTTTGCTGGCACTAAAGCTGCTGAGCTTGCTGCTTTCCTTCCTGGACAGTACTGCGACTCCCCAGACAAAGTTTTCCTGCTGGGTCAGAGCAACAGAGTGGCTTCTTCCCTCCTCTAGCAGAGCAGAGCAGGTAGGAGTTGAGTTTGTGCAAGGACAATGAAAATATCTGAGTCAGGCTGCCCAGAGGGGAAAAAAGCACTGGGAAGGAAAGCTGAGGGAACATTTTATCACCCGTGAATCATTGTTCAAGTACAGTGGTAAACTGGAAGAACTGGAAATGGGATTCCTCTGCAGAAAGTCCTTGATGCCTCAAGGAGAGCATTTCCAGACGCATCTTGGTGTGGTGCAGAGCACGCAAATACATTTTAAATAAATGTGTTTGCTGTCTCTGGAAAAACAGTGCCATAATTGTTCATCAATATTTGAAAAATAAAAGCCTATCTGTTCTTAGAGAGGGTGTTTCGATAAGCCTTCACATCTACAGCCACATGTGACCAGCTGATTGTCCTGTTTGTTGGCTGAGGAACTTGCCTATGCCATACAGGTATGAGGGTTTGGGTTTTTGTTGGGTTTTTTTGTTTGGTTTTTTTTGTGTTGTTTTTTTTTCCCCCCACAAAGAACAAAAACTGAGAAACAATTAATTCAAGTGACAGTTCATATAGTGAGAGAAATCACAGAATCATAGAATGGTTAAGGTTGAGAGGTAATGACTTTATTGGAACGGTGTGGATATTAGGACTTAACAGCTGCTTGCTGGGAAAAGGGTTAATTTACATCAGGATAGGATTGATGCTCTTCTCAAAATCCAAGAAATACAGGTTTTCGCCTACAACTTTTTTTGTATTGATTAAATGTTAGGTGCTTTCAGACTGAATGTGATATGTATACTGTCAGTGGAAAATATAACTTTTACAGATTGTATGTGCTCTTGTCTTTTTGCAGCTACAACCCTATTTTCCTTACACTAGGATTCTCACATATCTGCAAGGAATGGTTATATTCTGCTTAATACATCAAATGTCCTCCAAGAAGCAGTGATGCAGTTAATGATTTAATTTACTCTTTTGCAATGGATGATGCAGGTGACATACATCCAGAAATTAAAATGCTGAGAGAGAGCATCATCCTATGGATATGGAAAACGTGGGTTCCTTCCCCCACAGTAAATGCATAATTTACTAGATGCTGCGCTGTATAGTTAACCAAGGAAAACATTCATATATAAAAAACAAATTGAGGCCTAAGGGTATGACTGTTTAAGCCAGGATCTCTTGTCTTCCTCCGTATCCCCTTATTACTTGCAAACTTTTTTCTTCTGCATTCATCTCTCCTCCCAGGTGCTCCGCTGTTTTCTTACTGATGCTGTGGTACCATTTCAGAGCAGAATGGGAAAGAAGAGTAAAATTGAAGAAATTCTTTCTGCTGCGCATACGAGCATTTATGTTTGTTGTAAATTCCAGCTAGGGACTTAACGTAGTGCTTGTGATCAAATATCAATCCTTTCCTGTAAATTAACCTATATATGAATATGGTTTCTTAGAAATGTCATGCTAGTGGTATGTATATTGAAAATGGGTTATCTCTAGTTTTTACTTCATAGATTCAAAAGCATAAGCTCACTTTTTAATCTGTTGAGTAATTAATTTATTTTTATGCAGAGTGAAGCATGCATAACTTAAGAATGAATATTAACTTAGTTGATAGCCCATAGCAGCTTTGGGGGAAAAAAAAGTATTGTGTTCTTCTGGACAGATGTTCCTACTGGGCAGCTGGAAGCAGGCTCATGACCTGTTGGGTTCTTGTTCTTCACCTTTGCTACATGAACAATTTAGAGGGGAGCTGGAAGGTTGCGTTCCTACAAATTGTGGATCTGCTAGGTATTTTTAGCCTGGTTCCACTGAATCACTTATTGGATAGCAGGCCTGTATTTTAATCTAATGAGGATCTTTCTAATAACTTCCATTACTGAAACATTTGAATGTGGGAAGGAGGTGAAAGTAATTGGATTGCTATAATTAAATCATCCAATGTGATTACCTTCAAAAGGTTGTGTGTTTATGCTTCCCAAATGCACACAGGAATCGATCAGTACAAGAAGCACCAAAGCTGCATCTGTTCTGGAAGGAAATAATTTGGTGGGGTGTGGGTGTGGGAGTTCTGTCAGTAAGAGGGAGGAATGAAGATCATTTTGTTACCCCAAAGCTCTGTAAGGATGACTGATGCACAAGTCTTAATGATGAAGTTAATTTTGAAACTTTGCTTGAAAAAATCCTTGTGTGATATAACACTCCTTGTTTAATAATTCCCAAAGCTGTAGGTTGATGCTCACTGAGAACTCCGCCCCTGCATTTACCTGCATTTGCAGATAAAATTAGCTGCCCTACCACATTTATGCTGGAATGTGGTGTAGTAACTGCACGACTTCATATGAAGGCCTGAGGCAGCTCGGCTCTCTGAACCTTGTGCTAGTAACCTCAAGGTAACACAATATTTTTCTGTGGTTGTGACTTCTGGTTCATTTTTTTTTGACCTCTCTTTACTTGCCTGGAGTTTCTGCAGTGGAAACGGGTCACAATCTGATTTTTGGTCCAGTGCCTGAACAGCAGAGGATGCACTGCTTCCAGGCATATGTGCTTGGATAACTGGAAAAATCACTGAACTGCATTGCTCATTGTCCAGAAAACTGAAAAATGGGTGGAAACTATTTCACAGCTGAATAGTAAAACTGTTGTGTTGCTATAATTTTTTTTTGAGCCATAAAAACCCATTGTCTGCTATAATCTTTGTTTTCTAGTCACTTCCCACAAAATACCCAAAAAGCCCTCTCTGTAAACCGAAACTGTGTTAAATAAGCTGGTGTCTTGTTTCTCTTAGGTCTAAGTACCACTGAGGGTTATAACGGTTTTTCCCTGACAATTCTATAGCTGCATATCACCTAACAAAACTTTGACATTTTCCCTATTATGCAATATGCATTTGCATTTAGTTTAGAGAAACATGAATTAGATGGGAAAATATCTTATAAAGCATGGTTGAAGTTAGGATGCTGTATAAGTTTTGTGTGGAAAAAATTCCTGCCTGTCGGTCTATCTGCCTGCTTTTTTCTGAAGATAAGTGGTAAATGTACAGTACTACAAGTTTGCAGTTTCTTCCCTAGTGTATCTTTGCACTGAGCTTCATTCTAAGACTTCTGCACTACATTCCTCCCGACCAGAAAGGAACTAGTAAGGTGGTCTGCAAGATCAGTAACCTCTGAGCTTAGTTTGCACAAAATTTTAGTAGCTCATTCCCTGTCTTCTCTGGAGATGTCGGCTCAAAATGAGATTGTTCATGATCAGAAGTTTTATATAACAAATATACTTTAATTTTTGTAGGATCCAGAGTCTTGCTGGGGTCCACGGCAAGAAACTATACTAGGATGAGGCAAGAGGCATTTGTAGGGGAGGATTATGAAGGAGAGCAAGTAAGACTCTAGATTTAATAGAGAGGATCATTAAAGGTAGCAAAAAATCAGATTCATTGCCACCAGCTGATGGTCAAAAAAGACCATGAGTGAACCCCCTTGTGCATTTCTCTCCTACCCTACTCTTTGCACCAGACTGCAGAGTTATTCCTGAGATCCCTGTTGAGCCTTCAGGTGGAGGCCTGCACAGTAAATTCAGCATCTGGTATTGTTGTGTGGCAGAAGGAGAAATGAGAAGCCTGGACTTTAACTGACCCACGTCTGACAAGTGCTGTGTAGATCGTTATCATGGAGACTGCTGTAGTAATGAACCTCACCTAAAATGTTCTCTGCTAGCCTGGGCATTTTATATCACTGGGTGGGATTGACAGTGCACTTGAACATTCAAGGACTCATCAGACTCCTTCCCCCTGCGCAGTTGGTGCCTGAGCTACTGCTGCCAGATCCAGCTGCCTCCATGTGGTTTTTGGTGCTCTCCCTGGGCTGTTCATGTCAAGTACTGTGTGCAGCTGTTACGTGGTTTGTCTCCCTTGCAGTAATCATGTTTCTCTGGTGCTTCTGAGCTTTGTGCACAAGAGTTGCTGGGCTGGTGGCAATGGCAGCAGCGTTTCAGATACAGCAGTAGAATATCAAAGATGTTGGCTGATGGGAGCTGACCCAGCTTCCTCTTGAAGCCAGACCTTACCACTCTTACAGCTTTGTTGCAAGGCTGGAGGCATACAGAGTATAAAGAGTACAGTTATTGCTCAAAAGACCTTTATAGGAAGCCTGATGCTTATGTTACAGGCTGAGATTACAAAGAAGATATTGTATCTTCTAGAAATGTCCATATGTAATAGCTGCTAAGAGAGAACCTCTCTAAAACAGCCATGAAACAAAGCCTGTTCTTCAAAACTCTTTCATCTTTTCCCCACACATTGACCCCCTTTCCTGAACTAGTACCCCCTTTCATTTTAGAAACTGAACCTGCCCTTTTGTAATATGAAAGAACCTAGAACAGAGCTACAGTGATGTATAGCTGAACACTGTCTCATAGTCTTAGAAAAAGCCCAGTGAGTAAACCCTTGATTAGTTTGGTTTAAATCACACATTTGTTCATCAAAACCAGTGAAAACAAGGTAGAACCTGGAATGTGCCCCAAAATGGTAGGGTTTATGCAGAACTCTCTGTCAGAGTTGTGTGATGGGCTTTGTGGGGGCTACTTGGGTAGGCCTGACAGACACAGTTGTGCACTTCCATGGGTCTTTGGGGTTGGGTTTGGGGGTCGGGGTGGTGTGGAAGTGTTGGTGTTCGGGATTGGGTTGTTTTTGTTTTGTTTTGTTTTTCAGGAGGACATAGGATGAGGACCTGTTAGATAAAATCCTCTTGGTGCCTAAGGTTTTGGCACTCTGTTATTAAATTTCTTTTTGTTTTCCCTGAAACACAGGCTGGTTCAGAAATCAGTTGTGGTTTTGACTTTTGCTTTCGTATATTTTCTTTCAAAATTTATCTGAGAAATGAAACTCCTCATCACTGATTCCAGTAAACTGGCAGTGGTTTATGAGCTGCCACTCAATGTGAAAGATCTTTTACTCTTTGAGAACATTCCAGTAGCAGCTCATGTCATTAGTTGGTGGGAGCCAGAATCTCCTCACATCTCTTGTCCACAAAAGTCCCTGGAGAAGTTTTGGGGGGTTTATAGTACTGTAGTATCTTTAATACAGTTGTTAAATATTTTTCCGTGTCCCACTTCTAATGACAGTGTCTGTCTGTTAAAAGCAGTAAAACTGTCAGTGCTGTACTTGGACTTGGACTTCAAATACTACTATTGTCATGTTTATTTAATGACAGCAGATAAAGCTTTTGCTGTTTCCAATGCAGATATTTAGTTTCCAGAGAGACATGGCTTTTGAACACCTCTGAATTGCATATTATTGGGTATTTAGGAACAAGTGGAGTTTTTATGTTATTTGTTCCAACACTAAAGAAGACTTCAATATATTGATGGTGAGAACAGTGCTAGTACTCCATCAGTTATGCCTGAAGCCTCACAGATTGTGCTAACCCTGGATATAGTATTATCCTAATCTCTTTTCCTTTCTTCTGTCAATTAAATAGCTAAATGAGCATTTTAAAGAATTTTCCAGGTTAGTTTAGTGTCTTCTTTTTCCTGTTTGGAAACTGTTCTGTAACTGTGTTAAATCAGCTCTGTGGTTAGGACAGCCAACAGAAGAGGATGTCTTTATTTTTAACCATGTAATGTGATTTGCACTGATGACCTACGTCCCTTTCCCAAGGAGCAGTAACGTGCACGGGGCAGGCATTGATCTCTGTATGAGCCTGATATGACTTTAGAAAGTGACGTATGAAAATTTCTGTACCAGGTGCTCACTGCAAATAGGAATAAAACTCATTTCACACTATGTACTGGGTTTGATGCTTATACCTCTTGGTCCGTCAGCAATTCAGGAAATCAAAAAACCCCACAGTATATGGTCCAAGGTATAAACAATAATGAGGAGCGAGTTAAAATGCCATTCAAAGCAATTTCCTGAAGCCCAAGAGTACCTACAAAATATTGGAGTAAGTTGTATGTGTTGAGGGTTACCTCTGCTTTGTTACACAGCTGGTATATGCCTGGGGCATGGAGGCGATAGAGCATTACACACGTGCATCTCAGCGAAGAGAAATGTTTAAAAAGGCAAGAGTGATGAAGGAAAACATTCACAAACAGGAGAGGAAGGATCTGTTATGGGAAACTGATGTATCAGATTTCTTCACTTACACTGTATAACTATATCTTATGGTTTTATGGATGTTCTGGAGCAGTGGAGTGAAATAGGGATAACTTGTTTCTCTAGGTAATGGTGGCGTTGGATCTCCCCACAACAGAGTTCACAGTAGTGCAACATGCAAACGTCTTGGGACAGTGCTTAGACACATCTAGTATGTCTGTACTGTATGCAACACCAGTATTTGTCTTTTGCCTTAACTTCATGCAAGGCACCAAGGAGAAAAGACGAGAGTCCTGGCTATGAGTCAGTCATAGACGCTCAACTCCACAGCTCCTAGTGACACCGAGTTTTCCAGCAGTGAGATGAGAAGAAGCTCAGGCCAGTCTAGGGATCGAGTAGAGAACCTTGCATCCTTCCCAGCAGTATTGTGCAGATTTTCATGGAGCACACTGTAATCTAAATGCACAAATTAGGATTTGCATGAGCAAAATGTCTTAATCAGAAAGAAGGTACCATGGCATGTACCACTGATTGACCAAGTTTCTCTAGATGGTGAAGCACAGAGCAGCCATGCTGAGGTGGCCCTGATGCTGTTGACATAGGCACCTCCATGAGTAGCAGGTGCTCAGATGAAGCCTACCTCCTGCACATGTGCACAGCCTAGCAGTGCATTTGAGACTTACCAGCACAGCCACAGCCAGCTGGACTTGAGACACATACTCTTGAGCATACCAGAGAGAAGCAATTTTTCTTTTAAAATATACCTTTTTTCACATCCTCTTAATATATGAAGACATGGCCTGTCTTTTGCATGGCAGAATTATTTCTATATAGCCTGTCTCATTTAAAAATAAACCATCTCTGTTATGAAAAGACATACTAGAAGAGTATCCGTTGATTTGACAAGTTATAAAAATCTTTCCAAGAAATTCACTGGCAACAAAATGAAGCGACAACTCATTTCCATGATAATGCCGACTGAATCACTTCAGGAGCAGTTGAAGAATGGATCCTGACCTGGGTGGGTGCTGTGTTTAAGTCCAGTAACCATGCAACCAGCAAGTACTTTATATCCATTAAAAAAAGCTTATTTTCATTAATGTTTGCTTTTTTGCTTTGCATTCTTGAGAAGCTTCAAAAGCTCTGGATTTCATGTCTAGTGGCTAGTATTGTGTTAAGAAGTATACAAAAATGTGCAGAACTGCAGCTGAAAAAAAGACACTCTCTTCCAAGAACATTTGGCTTCTCCCAAGTTCAGTTGTTGGCACAGTTTGTTCTTTAGCCCAAGTCTACTTTGAGGAAAATGTTGCCCAGAAAAGTTCAATGAACTGAGGTCAGTTTTTATCTTTCAATAAAATGTCTTATCTAATCCAGTGATTTTAAGAGAAGAAAATGATGAGTTGTCATTTTCTGACATAAGGAAGAATTTTTGCGCTTTTATATCAGGTTATGCATAGATATTGGAATTCTATTGTAATGCTTAACATAACTTTTAAATGCTTGTTTTAAAGATATGCATAGCAATCATCCTTCATTTTAAAATAAATTGTTTACAATATATTTTGTTTTCCTTTATTTAAAATGATTTACTGGAGAGATAAGCATTTCTGTAATAAGTTACATGAACTGACTTGCTGGTTATGTTCCTTTTCACACACCTTAGAGATAGATAACATCCTTTCATAATCTTTCTATTAGAATGCTTTGTTTCTTGTTTGCAAGAATTAGTCACTGAATTGAAATAATTTGACTACGTAATGAAATGAGCATACTATGTACCTACAGAAGAAGCCTACAAAAGTAAAAGTAGTTTCACTCTTAACTAGGAACCTCCACCTGTTATTTATGTTTTAAAAACTTAAGCAGAAAATATTTTGGTTTCAGTATCATTCAGCTAACAGTCTTAACATTGACATAATTGTCAAATTAATAAGTCTGTAGTGGTTACAGTTCAAAAAGCAACAACAAAAACAGCCCAAAGCATCCAAATTGTTGCCATATTTTTCAAGTAAAATTTATTTTTATTTCCTCTAGCTTTTGGAAAATCTTGTATGTAGTCCTTTTTTTAATAAGCTGAATAAACTGTACTGTCTTGTACTGGATTTATTGTTTGCCAGAACCTTAAAATGGAGAGGAGAGGCAACCTTGTCAAAGCCTGGGAGTTTACATGGAATGTATGGATTGGGATGGTCAAGGCAGACAAGTGTCTCACAGGATATTGGTGCACCTGCTTAGGGCTGTTTTGTATTGAGTTATTTTACCTCCCTGTGGTTCATCCCATTAGTTTTTTTGTGCATGCTCATTCATTTCCACGATAACTTCACTTGTCAAGGGTAAACACATGAGTAAGAGCTCACCTGTTTGGGAAAGAGGGGACGATCTGCTTCCAGAATTACAGTGACCACCTTCTTAGCCAAGGTGGACCCAAAGGTTTTGGACCCTGTCCCAAACCTGATGTACAGCCCCATGGCTGTGGGTGTCTTCCCAGACCTGTGTGCTGACGTCTGGGTGCAGAGTGTTGCTCCAACAACAACTACGGTTAGCTACAGCCAGAAATGACAGCGTGATTTGGCCCTCTTGTTGTTGGCAATACAATGGCATTGTTATCACCTGACGAATTGTCCCTGAAAAAGTATTAGTGGTTTTGCTTCAGGTCTGCTGAATGTGTTCATCAGAGCTGCTGCTGTGTTTGTTGCAAAAAGGACATTAGGCTTAGGAGATAATTGTACTGAATTTTGTATGTTTTGAGTAATTTATGAGAGCTTTCTAACCATGGGACTTGCTGACCCAGTGAAATGTTAGTTTTTAGAGCAACACACTGTGTCAAAGCGTATGCATGAGACTTTTCTAAAATGATGCAGCTTGTGTAGTGCCCAAATACACAGCTCTCTGAATTGTTTGCTAAAAAATGAGTTTGGATGCAGGGCAGGATGAGCAGAAATCTGATTTTGGGTATGTGCCGTCCTGGAACACACAGTGGTGCAGCCCTTAGCTTGATGTTTGTAGGATAGATAACTAGTTCTTGAATTGTTTTGTTATATTGCATGACATCTCTGTTCAGACTCGATTTGTGTATCTAATGTGTTAGATCAGTTTATATTGTATTGTATTAACATATTGGTCTAAACGTCTGCTGGCTAAAAAGGGCTGAAATCTGCTCTTCCATGAAAGCAAGGTAATAAACAGTAGCAGTGACCATGTAGTCTTCTCCATAAGCTGTATTTCTATGTTTCAATAGAATCCTTTTATCTACTGTTGCATACTAACTTTGGTGGAAAAGATTAAATAGAAGTGCATGATGGGTTAAAATATATTGTGCTACACTAACACAAGGCTGTCTTGGATAACTAAATTTTCTAGAGAAGGTTAATACATTTGGTGTAAACCAGTAAAGCATGGAACTCGGTATTATATTGTGAGTTTACTAGCTAAAATTGGATATGATAAGGATTCGAGGAACAGTAAGGCAGGTTGTACTGTTGGCCATAATTGAGATGATAGTGGGCTATGCAGGAACAAGTAGGAGATTACTAGTTGCCACCTGCTTTAACTGATGACAATGTTACTAGGCATGTTTTGATGAAATTAGCTGATGAACTAAAGTTAAGAGAGAGCTTTAATTAGAAAGACGCTTCAGAGATTGGACCAAAATAAGGAAATTACAATGAGGACTGAAATAATAATTATTTATTATTTAA